>NC_065521.1:42452888-42473034 GCF_006386435.1 Epinephelus moara | reverse complement strand
GGTATCGCACAGTGGGTCCCAATTTTGGTACCGTGACAACACTAATCTGGAGGGGGTTCATCTGCAAAAACTAATGAAAAACTAAACAATGATATTCGGTATTCGGTACTCGGTATTCGGCCAAGCGTTTAATATTATTCGGCTTCGGCTTCGGCCACAAATTTTCATTTCAGTGCATCCCTAGTGTGGTCAGAAACATGCACACCAGTAGTCATTTTGTAGGGCTCTGGCAGTGCTCCTCCTGTTCCTCCAGGTCTCTCCTCCATGCTCTTGATACAGTGCTGGGAGACACAGCAAACCTTCTTACGAGTGCCATGCAGGTACCGCCTCATGCTACCAGTAGTGACAAGGACAATAGCAGGAGACCAAACTAGAGAAGACTCAGTCAGGAAGGATAAGGAGAGAGCAACTGTCTGTGGACACCACATGTAAAACCATGCCCTTTTTGGGAGTTGTCTTGCTTTTGCCTCTCCATTGCACTTGTTGTCACTTTGATTTGCACCAAAGCAGCTGAAACTGATTCACAATCACTTGTGCTTCCTAAATGGACACATTGATATCCCTGAAGTTTAACTGACTTGCTGTTATACTGTGATGATTAAGTGTTGCCTTAATTATTTTTGTGTGTGGAGTAGCTACAAAATTACCTGCCATGCATGATGTGGTTTTTACTCTTTTGTATTAAAATCCAACAATCTAACAGGTCCCCTTTGACCCAAAACTTGCCATGTCAAATGAAAATCAGGCCTGCTGGTGTGACTCAGTCTCATTTTTAAGACTGTTGCTTTATTTGTTGTTTTATGTGCTGTTGTTTGTTGCCAGCTAAATTATAATATTAGTATTCACCAAATGAAGCTTGTGTGTTTCCGAAATAGACTGAGTCCAACACAGTTTCCATGATGCCCCCGGCCATGTGATTTTGTTGTTTTGGAAATAAACAAAATTCCATTTAGTTAATGGAAAACAGGAGGGTGTCATCTGAAGTGTTTATCCCTCTGAGCACACTCTTAGTCATCCTGCTGCCCTGACACATTCTGTATTGTTTGGAAAATTCCACCCTGAAACTACTGTACCCTGCGTTTACACACACCCACACACACAGCCAAATCATCTTTTAGTGCATGCCTTCAGCCGAGGCTGCCAGCTTACATCATTCGAGTTTTGTTTGTGTCTCTAGGCAGTGAAGTTGGTCAGGAGTGTGTTGTGTTCAGTCATTGTGCCTGAGGCCTGATGATACACAGACCTGCAGCTCAGCAGGGAGCCAATTCATCGCACTCATTTATTTCTGCTTTATAATATTACAGCAACAACCTCCTGCTGCGCAACTCCTGCAGCAGTGCAGGATGAATTAAGTGACTGAAGCAAAGCTCACCCACATCGACAAACTCTGAAGTCTGGATTGTGAGCTGTGTGTAGCTCTGCAGTGGCGCAATAGATTTTTCCTGAGGCGAAGTACGTCTTCTTTCATGGCAATGCGGCAAACTGAGATACCTCTACAGGATGCTGTGGCGATATTTCAGTCTGGAGCAAACTGGTGGACTGACCGGCCAAGATTTCTAATATGGCTGCGATAACTAGCATGATGTAACAGTGACCAATCGTGACTGTTTAGTAATTCACAGACTGGGACTGTGAGTAGCTTTGCAGTGTTAGGGGGCGATCACACAGAAATGAGACGCTAGAGACGCGGACGCTTCAAAGACGCTTGAAACGCTGGAAGCGCTTATTCAATGTGCGCTAGCTACTGGAGTCTGACGCTCAAAAAGTTGAAAATATTTTAACTTTTCAGCATCTATGCACGTTTAAAAAGACGCTTGAACGCTGGTCAAACGCGTCGTATTATAGGAAAACAATCGTTTTACTGGCGTTGCGTTTCTGGCGTTTCATCTCGGTGTGATCGCTCCATTACTGTGGTTAACTTACACCTCTGTGACACACTTTTATAATGCAGTGTCTTCAAGGCTAAGCCCAGCAGAGGTTTGTCTGTATTACATAAAAGAAACGGCTTACAATGAAGTAGAAATGCTGGACATGTTTTAGAGGAATTAAAGGTGTTTAACTTTATTGAGACGAAGACGGAAAGATAAACTGTAGCCAGAATGTCCTCAAAACAAAGGAGACATTGATTGTTGCTTTTAATGCAGCCAACAAAAGACATAAAAGCAATATAAATCTTTTGGGAACTGCTGAAATGAAGAGTTTGTGCTCTGTCAGAAAGTGTAATAAGCCTGGTCTTGAACTTCCCAATGTTTGCGTTGACAACAGAAGACGGGTCCTTAGTGAGCTCATCAGATTCCATCAGAGTTGTTTTGCTTTGAAAGTAACATTCTTCAGATGTTAGAACAAACACACTGGAGGTTTCTCAGTGTTTGTGCAGAAATATCTTATTGAAGTCGTGACTTTTCTAAATTGTGAGAACCTTCTTCGTCCTCAGAGAAGCCCAATGCCTCCTCCATCCTCCTGTCCCCTCCTCCTCCTCCTCCTGCTCCTCCTGTTTTCTGAGGCGTGGAGCTACGAGGCTCCTGAGGATAAGCACGATGTGTTTGCGAGGAGAGCCTGCCCCGCCTTCCTGACTTTCACCAACGCTGCCTACTTGGCTGGAGTCACTGTGGAGCTGCCCTGCCACTGCAAACCAGAACAGGTAACAGGACCAACCTTAACATGTAAAATGTTTTGGAACTACAAATATACATCACTCTTTAATTTACTTATTTAACTTTAATAAAGTCTGATAGATATTTGTTGTATGTTATCCTGCTCACAAGTTTGGAATTCTGTCGTTCTGAACTAAATGGTCACGTTGTAATTAATCAGGTCTTGAGGTGTTTTCAGACAGTGTGCAGTTGCCTGGACAGCCATTACCTTGCAATAACAACATTATGTATTGTAGCTCCTGGTGATCTCCAATCTAGCACTTTCAGAAAGAACCTTTAATTATGCTTTGGAACAAAGTGATTGACGCTTAACTCAAATATCATTGGTCCAAAACACAGTACTCGACCAGTAGCTCGTACTGTAGAATATGGTCTTTCCTTGAAAAGGATCCTGATAAGAATATGTTTGGTGAATTGCAGGTTAAAAGCAGTTTCATAATATAATTCAACAGTATATCAATTAATATATTTAAACCCTTCATACTGAAATATATTCTCCTAATGTCTGAGAGAAAAGGCCTTTGCAAATTAAGGCCCTGATCACACAGAAAATGTTTTGCAGGTCACAGCACTGCCTTTTTAAAAACAATGAAATGCCACTAGTGAAAAAAAATGCTTGCAGCACCTTTTTATTGTTGCCAGGCAACCACAGACTCAACTCCTTATTCTAACCCTCCCATGTAATCAATCTTCCGTTTATTTATTTTAGTTATTTCACAGTAATCAGTGTGTAGTTGCTGACATGTTGAGGCAAAGGGTACTGTCTGTAGCTCTGGTTGAGGCTGACGGCCAATTTCCACCAGATGCGTGTTGGCTGCGTCTCCGCTCCGGCACAACAGCGGAGCCGATAGGATTCAATTCTAGTCAATGTGTGTGTTTCCACCGGCTGCGGCTGTGTTGCGTTCCGGCTCCGTCTCAGCTGCGGCACTCCGGAGCCCTCCGGAACAGATACGCAGGACTTCTATTTTTGCCGGACGCCGGAGCACAACGCAGCAATTCAGCACAGAGCAGATCATGCGGGGCAGGAAGTCGTGCACAGAAACACAATAAAACATCCGGTTAATTTTCAAAATAAAATACTCAGTGTTCATGGCGGATCATATTTCCCTGCACTACACCTTAAAAACTACATAATGGGCAGAGGCAGGCCTGAAGTCAACAGGTCAGAGGTTTTCAGACGTCATTTCACCCCGTGAACACCATGGATGAGGAGATATTAATCATGGCAGTGCACCGAGATGTCTTCCGGTGGAGCTGCACTGCACGGCAAACGCAGCCGGTGGGTATTGACGGACGGCGGAGCATGCAGCGGATAACCAGCGCTGCCGCTCCGCAACGGACACGCATCCAGTGGAAATCCGGCGTGAGAGGCTGTCAGCAGATAAACAGAGATCTGTGTGGGTACATGAGACCCTAAAAAAGAGGCTGGATCATGGGGAGTACCACCAGTTGGTCCAGGAGCTTCTCCTCCATTGTGGACGTTTACAGACATATTTTAGGATGACTCAGGAGCAGTTTGACAACCTGCTGTGTATCGTCGGGCTGTATAGCTCTGAGTATCCAGCAACCACTACCACCAGTTTCTCCTCCATTGCTTACCAACTGTAAACTTGTTGTCTTGACCGCCACAGAAGGCCCGTCTCTCAAATCATCCGATTGGACAATGGGGAAAAAGATGAGTTGAAGTTTTTTCAACTCGAGGAGTTCAGAGCGCTCCAGCAAACGCCAGGTGCCTACAGCACAGAAACGTAAGGTGTACAGCAACGCAAAAACAGTGAACAAAAAGCTCTATTTTCATTAAAAACAAAAAGACGCCTCCAGCTGCTCAAACACTTTCTGTGTGATCAGGGCCTAAGTCTGTACTTTTTGAATGCTTTTTTAAAAGTCTGTCATCTAATAAAAATCGTTACGCACAGAAACTTCGCACACTGAATCTGATGCACTTTATTCTTCTATTCGTTGCAAAAATACGCAAAAGAGACAAAATGTAAAAGCCCATTTGCACCATTGCCTCTTTCCTGCATTTGGCACTGCGGCCACCTGAAGGGGCTGAGCTGTCTTTCTGCCTGTGTGTGGTCTTCATCCTCTATTACATCCTCCTAGTCCTCATCATAATCCATCTGGATATAACTATCTGACCTGTTGAGGAAAGGCTATCTGGCTCCATGTCATTAGTCTGATGTCCCGTTGTTCTGATATGTGATTATACTAGGCTATACTGTATTTGTGTACCATAGAGGATCAGCAACGCAACAAAAGTAGGCTACTGGTCGAGATACAAGTGTCATAGAGAGGAGAGAATGAAACACCATAACCTCCTGTTATTAACTCAGGGGTCCGGGTTGTGTGGGGAGCTCTCCGCGGTGCTGAACGGCTCCCGGCGGGCGTATTTTTGCCTTGATGGTGCACCGCGACCAGCTCTGGGTCAGCTGGGAAAGGCTTGAGGTGGAGCAGGCTCACGGCTTATGTGTTTGCCACTTTCTTTTTCATTTTAACCCACACCATGATCTTTTCCTGACCCTAACCAAGTGGTTTTTGTGCCTAAACCTAACCAGACCTTAACCACAGGGCATCATGATGATTTCGGAACGGGCTTCGGAACAATGGGTTTAATATGGTCGGACCAATGGGCAGACCCCGGCTATCTAGGTTCTGAAATGATGATGTGCGCCCTTCCTCCCCATGTTGAGTATGTGTCTCCCAGGTTACACCACTACTTCTTGGTCAAAAGACTCTCTACAGGCTTTTGACGGATGCAAGAAATGCAGAAAATTGAACCAACTCAGAAAACGTTAATGACAGACAAAACATTTCGGAGTCATTGTGTAAACATGATTGACCCAGTGTGAGGTCATATTTATTTTTAAATTTGGCACAAATTTAGTCCAGTTTTTCATGACACAATACTTTTATCATGAAAGACACAAAGAGAGGATGTGATCCCCTCAAGTTAATACATAGTTAAATCAGTTACACCAGGCAGAAACAAGGATTTGTGTGATTTAATTAGCATAACAATCAGTGTGAACAAACACATCCTATTCTTCTTCTTCTGTACAATAGCTGCTGTATAAATGGCTGAGCTGTTATCAAGCTGCTCTGCTGCTGCAATCCACAGCCTCCAGTCAGCTTCACAGATAAATAGGATTTGCAGAAGTCAGACAAACATGTAGAAGAAGAAACGAAGCAGAAAGAGAGAATGTCTGGAGTATTTAGCTTCCCAAACAGAGAGACATAAATCTTGGCATCAGCTGAAGTAACTGGGCTCTCTGGTATTGATCAACTGAGCAACTGTCAGCAGAAACATTTCAGTTATTAAGTTCCCTGTGTGTTTCAGATCCAATCAGTTGTGTGGTTCTTCAGGAAACATCTAAGCAGCTCCAAAGACACTAAAGCCCTGACTGATCACCATGGCAACAGGCTGCTGGACCGTAGTCGTGTCCCTCACAGCGGCGACCTGCGCAGTCGATTCTCCATCCGTCTCTTCAGCCTGCTGATCTTCAGGGCGGGGCCCGACGACTCCGGCATCTATATCTGCGGCTCCGTCCACGAAGACTTCTTCTATGGTTACGACCTGGACATCCAGGAGGCGCGTACACTCAGCTTCACACCACGGTGATGAGAAAGAGTCAACAATTGTGACTTTATTGGAAACTGAAAATTACAACTGTCAGTTTTTGACAATGGTGATGAATACTGATATGTAAAATCAGCTCACTGCAGTCTAGTTAATATGTATCGACTCCTAAAGTCAGTTCTGTGTGGGTGTCTTGAGCATGTTTCTGCAAACATTATGGACTCATCCCATCAGCTGGAGACATGTTCAATATTTGATTCTGCTCACTGCTAACTGGTTCACATTTTGCCTCCGACATGACACCAAGACAAAGAACGCAAAGGCTTATCAACTATGGCAGACATTTTAAAAAGTTCAGAGCAACCGCTGATTGCAAAATTCAAAGTGTTACAGCGAGGATGTCTGTTTTTGTTTTGGATATTGCAATCCATGATAAACCACTGATTTAACTGACTCCAATTCAAATGTGATGCTCCTAGGCTCACTCCAGAAAATACCAGCAAGAAAAGGACAAAGACTAAAGGACTCGGCTCTGCTCAGTCGCTGTACCGGGTCTTCACCAGCTTCCGGCCCTGGTCAGTGTGCGATCGCTGCGGAGTACCTGGAGAACAGGTCCGTGTGGGACTCTGCTACGTCCACTCCCACTACCTGCATGTACGCTACAGACGGGCCAATCAGACAGTGGCATCATGCGGCTCAGGGGCGGTGCCCAGGGCGTTTGGACAACTGAAGGGAAGCAGAGTTGGAGCCAAGCTGGAAGTCAAAAGCTGTCAGGTCACTTGTCCACCTCAGGCTCCTCCACCCTCCAAAATCATTGCTCTGATGGCGTTTCTTGGGTACAAGTAAGCACATAGATAAATATATATAGGTACATATGAAAGAGAAGTGGGGCGGCTGTGGCTCAGGTGCTTGAGCAGACTGTCTACATGTCAACCTGTTGAAGGGTATATGGTCTGCACTTGTATAGTGCCTTTCTAGTCTTCCGACCACTCAAAGCACTTTTATGCTACATGTGATTACACCCATTCACACACATATTCACACACTGGTGGCCAAGACTACCACACTTTGTGCCCCCTGCTGCTCAGTAAGCATTCACATACTCTCACACATCGATGGAACAGCCATTGGGAGCAATTTGGGGTTCAGTATCTTGCCCAAGGATACTTTGACACGCAGACTGAAGGAGCAGGGGATCGAACTGCCGATCCTTCCTCTGATCCACAGCCATTAACAAATTACTCCTGATGGTCAGACCAGCTGCCATCGGTGTGAATGAAAGGCAAATGATGAAGCACTTTGGATAAAAGCTCTATAAATGCAACCATTTACCATTTAGGAAAATCACTGCAGTCTGAGAGCACGGGGATTTTCAATGTTACAGTTTAAATGCTGTAATCATTTCCTTAGTCAATAGTTAAGATGGACTAAAGGTGTAAAATGGCAGTATTCATTGCACCGACACCATAAAAAAAGGGCTGCAGGGCAGTTTTGTAGAGCCTTAACAACTGGCAAGCATGTACAGCTTGTCCTAAATAATGGCATGAAATGGCAATCTCAGTATCTGATATAGAAAGTGTTCATCTGCTGAGAGTATTAATATAAATTCAATGTAAATTTGTGCATTAGATTTAGATTTTAAATGATGATGAGAAAAATATCTGGAGGAACACCAAAAACATGGGTATTCATCCTCTGAGGAGGCTGAATACCCACAGCTAAATCAAGCCATCCATTTTCATGTAACTTGTCATGGAACTAAGAGTTGTTGCAATAGAAAGTTGACCTGGTACAAGGTCAGTAGGTCACCAAAATGAACAGGAACCATCCTCTGGGGACCATGAATCTGTCCAGAAAGCATCCTCATGGACCCAGGTTTTTGTTTGAGGGATAAATTCACTGTAGACTGTCAAAGTAAATTACTGTTAGCAGGTCCAGAACATAATTAATTTCATTTCAATATATACGTTATGGAATACTAAATATTAAATCAACCAAACAAAGCCTGTTTCGATCATATATCAGTATTAATTTATTATCAATAATAAGATAATTTCCTGTTTCTCTCTCTGTGTTACAGTTTATGTAACAGTTAAACACCTCTAATGTGATGAATCTCTGTTTCTCTGTTGTAGTTCTGCCTCCCGTCCTGTAGAGGTGCCAGTGTTCCACCTGAACCACCCTGCAGACCGTGTCCTGACACTGGGCTGTCCTGGGGCACGACCTAACATGGCCGTGGCCTGGGACCGAGGATCTGAACCCATCTACCGGTCTGCACACTCGGCAGGTCGTAACCTCGGCGTCACATCGCCCAGGCTGCTGATAGACACCGGACACCACCTGGTGTTTACACCTGCAACAATTCAAGACTCAGGTACCAACTACACCTGTGTCTGTCATTCGTGTTCATCAACCTCTGTGTTACTTTGTGTGATAATTTTGATGCAGACAAACCACACCCCTATGCCTGTCTTTTTTTATTCTCCAAGTGAGGATTGGGATATATGCAGTTCACATTTTTAAATGCTTGAAGATCCACTCATTACTAAAAGTACTAGAGGGAACAGTAACGGAACCGTCAAAATGATCATATTAATATTTAAGATGTGCTGATGGATTCACATCGTCAACTCATGCATTGAGTTAACATTCCACCTCAAAAGTTGTCGGCAGTCGGCCTAGCGAATAAAGTTAATTTTTTCTCAGACTCCAGCTGCTGTGAGAGGCAGCAAAACATCCTTTCATTTTATAGTTACAGTTTACTAATAAAACTCTCCACAGTATGAACAGTGGTTACATGAGCCTCAAAACCAGACACAACTCAGCCCTGAGCAGAGTGACCGTCCTCTACTGACCAATCAGACTGCAGTGTTCACAGCTCCACCTTTTATGGTGCGTTCGTTTTGTACTCGGAGGTCGGAAATTCCTGGTTCCCAGTCGGAAGTTTAAACTGGAACGCACCCTAAGATCGGATTTCCAACTCAGAAACTTGGAGCAACCGCATCAACCCGACTTACGAATTCAAGATGGCTGCCGGTCACATACATTGTGAGTAAACACTCTGCTAAAGTACTGTTTATAGCTTATTTGTTTTACATCAGGTCAGCCTCATCTGCAGCGTTCATCCGTTGGAGTGCATGAAGGTTTTTATAGATGTCTGTACTCCAAAAGTGCAAGGACAACAAAGGCTTTCTTGCAGGCGTCCATGTTTTTTTCCGACTTGTCCACCATTGTCAACTAGAATGCAAAAACTGTTGTCAACTCGGAGGTGACGTCATTCCTACTTCCGACTTCCGACCTCCGACTACAAAACGAACGCACCATTAGTACCAGATCTGTGTGCTAGGTACCCCAACAGAGGGGGGACCAAAAATGGGGACGGTACGGAACGGTTCCATTGGTACCATCCACAACTTTTCACTGTGGAAATAAAAAAATGTGTAGCGAACTGAACTGTACTGTACCGGACTGCTCAGTGGAAACGGTGCTATTGTAGCCCCTTTGCACTCATGCTGTGTTACATTACTGTGCTATAGTCTGTACCTTCCTGAAATCCATTTCTTGTTTTGATTGCCAGTTTGTCTCATTTCAGCCTAATGTGACTAATATCACCACCTTTATTTATTCAAATTTGATTAAATTATTATTATTTTTTAAATTAGGTGTCTACTACTGCTGGCTGCAGGGTCACCGGGCTGCTGAGATACGTCTGCTGGTCTACGCCCATTTAGGCCGGGGACAGTCAGTGACATCACATCCTGAGTTCCAGACAGCTCTTCAGACAGTGCTCAGATCATACGCTGTGATGACAGCTGTGTTTTGCCTGCTATTGTTTGGAAGAGCTGGAGTCAGACACCTCAGAGACACCGCCGAAACACACGTGGATTAAACTCACTCAAATAATTATTACTTCAATAAAGAGTTTAAAATATATCATTCTATTTTCCATGAAGGTGAAAGTTGTACATTTTTATTAATTTATTAAAATGAAAGCATGCAGATGATCCATTAAAAACCCCATTAAGGCAGGTTTACTGTGTAATATGAAATACGCAGGTGAGGGTCACATGATCAGCTCAGACTAGCAGCAAACTGAAACACTGTAGATGATGGAAAGTGGAAACAAAAGCAGCCGAATGCAACAGCCTCCATGACTTGAATCTGGAGTAAGTCAGTGCTTGACAGTCCAACTTTTTTATTTTTAAATTAATTTCAGACTGTGAAGCATATTAGAACCTGTATTTAATGGGCGTCCTGCAGTATTTTGAGCTTTCTTTCACTGGATATTTGTGAGAACTAATGATATTTTGTCCACCATGTTTGTGTGAAAACAACCAAATATTCTCACCTGATGCATCGTCTACACCGGGGTGTGCAGTGCTCTCACGTGTGCAGCTTCTCTGATCATGGAGAGTCAGAGAGATGCATTGAAACAAACAACTGAGAGAAAACAGAGAGATAATAAGACTCAGATGAAAGGAAATACTAAAAAAGAGAAGCAAACAAACAAACAAAAACTTCAAGCTTTAGTGGTTGATGAAATATACAGTGGTGTGAAAAAGTGTTTGCCCCCTTCCTGATTTCTTACTTTTTTGCATGTTTTCCGCACTTGAATGTTTCAGATCATCAAACAAATTTAAACATTAGTCAAAGATAACACAAGTAAACAAACACTTTTTCACACAGGGCCATGTAGCTTTGGATTTTTTTCTTCCTCATTAATAAAACCCTTCATTTAAAAACTGCATTTTGTGTTTACTTGTGTTATCTTTGACTAATGTTTAAATTTGTTTGATGATCTGAAACATTTAAGTGTGGAAAACATGCAAAAAAGTAAGAAATCAGGAAGGGGGCAAACACTTTTTCACACCACTGTAAATGAGAGACGGTTCAGTTGATGTGAGGAAAGACAGGGAAGCATTTCCATCCAAATATTTCCGTGCAAATTAGATTCGCAGATGGAAATGCCAATGTTTAATATTATGTCAATGTTTGAATATTTTTATGCTACGAAGGAGGATTAGGGTCACTTTAAAGAAATAAAATCTTTGATTTTGAGAATGAAGTCCTAAATCTGCATGAATAAAGTTGTAAGTCTACAAGAATAAAATCATATATCTATGAGAATAAACCCTTAAATCTACAAGAATAAAGTCATAAATCGACAAGATGAAACTCATCATTTTAAGAAGGAAAAAGTCACAGATACAGTGTTGGGGGTGACAGTAATTTGTTTTAGCAGTACTGAAGTAATATAACGCGATTCCAACAAGATTTCAGGTGATATTACATTTACAGTGTCACATAACGTGTTACCACCCAAAAATTGTAATTGTTTTCATTTTTCATTCATCCACACTGATTCACACTGCTCCACTTCCACCAGTGCACCACCACAAAAAAAAAATCCCCTGAAGGTTGTTGTATCATCTTACAAACTATATTATAGATAGGTGCGCCGGTTATGGGCACATGTGGGTGATGCTACACTGTGGGTTATCATGTTTTGTGTGTTCCCATTCATATAGGTGTATCCCATTCCACTTTGCATTCTAAGGCTGCCTTAAAGCAGCGGGAATAAGGAGCTGGCCTCTGGTGTGTTTTTTCCCTTGCTCATCATTTATCCACATTCATAAGGTCTCCTGGATTCACTCCTACCTCACCAACCGACACCAGTTCATCAGTATAAACAACTGCACCTCCCCCACCGCACTTCTGTCCTAAGGTGTCCCCCAGGGGTCAGTGCTTGGTCCCCTCCTCTTCATCCTCTACATGCTCCCCCTTGGCAAGATCATCCATCGTCACGGCCTCCAGTTCCACTGCTATGCTGACGACATCCAACTGTACATCTCCACCAAAGCCATCACCAACACCACCCACTCCACACACACCAAATGTCTCACTGAAATAAAATCATGGATGCAAACAAACTATCTCCAACTGAACAGTGACAAATCAGACACAATCATCATTGACCCCACATCCCACACCAAAGCCACCCACAACTTCTGCCTCACCTTCGATAACTGCACTCTGTCTCCCTCACTACACACCTGCAACCTAGGAATCATCTTCGACAGCCAGCTCATGTTTGACCACCACATCAATCACATCACCATGACTGCCTTCTTCCACCTCAAGAACATCGCCCGACTCCGCCCCTCACTCACCTTCTCTGCTGCAGAAACCCTCATCCATGCATTTATCACATCCAGACTGGACTACTGCAATAGCATCCTCTATGGCTCATCATTCAAACTCCTCAATAAACTTCAATACACCCAGAACTCCGGGGGAACTGCCCATTGGTCCGACAACCCATTGTTCCGACCATATTAAACCCATTGTTCCGAAGTCCGTTCTGAAATCATCATGATGCCCTGTGGTTAAGGTCTGGTTTAGGCACAAAAACCACTTGGTTAGGGTCAGGAAAAGATCATGGTGTGGGTTAAAATGAAAAAGAAAGTGACAAACACATAAGCTGTGAGCCTGCTCCGCCTCAAGCCTTTCCCAGCTGACCAGTCTTGGCGCACCATCAAGGCAGAAATACGCCCGCCAGGAGCCGTTCAGCACCGCGGACTGTCGGACCAATGGGCTGTCAGACCAATGACATGGACCCGAACTCCGGTGCCCGCCTGCTCACCCACACACGCTCCCAACACCACATCAACCCCGTCCTCCCAAACCTACACTGGCTCCCCATCACACATCGCATACAGTTCAAAATCCTCCTCCTCACACACAAAGCACTCAACAACCAGGCCCCCTCCTACCTTACACACCTACTCCCCCACCACACCCTCTCCCGCGACCTCTGCTCATCCAAAGGAAATCTCCTCTCACTACCTGCACGGACTAAGCACTGAACCTGCGGGGACAGTGCCTTCTCCATCGCTGCCCCCTCCCTCTGGAACTCACTCCCCAAACCCATCCATATCTGCACACACCTCCCAACATTCAAGACCACGCCCAAAACTCACCTTTTTAAATTACTTTTTAATGTATAAGTTTGTGTGTTTTATACAGTTTTATTGCTGTTTTTGAGTTTTATTTTGTTCAGACTTAGCTCTATTTTATGATTTTTAAAAACCGTAAAGTGTCTTTGAGCATTTGTAGAAGCGCTTACAAATAAAAATGTATTACATTTATTATCATATCACCTGTAATCTTGTTAGTAATGCGTTGTATTACTTCAGTACTGCTAAAACGTATATTACTGTCTCCATCAACACTGTTAGTACATACTTTGTCGCTTTTTATAACGTTACCTGACTTTTCGGTCTTAATCTGTGACTCTTTTCGTCCTAAAATTACGGATTTAATCTCATAATACTTAGACTTTATTCTCATAGATATGCCACTTTATACTCATAATATTATGACTTCATTCTTGTACATTTGTGACTTTATTCTTCTATTATTTTCTATTATTCTTGACATCTAAGATTATTTTTCCTTTAACATGGCCCTGATCCTCTGTAGTATTCAGGTAGTACACATATGTGCAAAGGTCCAGTGGATGAAAAGGAGGCTGTCACTGTTGCTAAGCAGAATACAACACAGCCCCTGTAGACCAGACTAGTAAACCCCGCCTACTAATGGAGTGACACCTGTAGTCAAATATCTCATTCCTTTTTCATTCTGTCCTTTGTGGATGGAGGCTGTTGAACTTTGTTGCCTTGTGTGAATGCCTACCTGAACACTGGTAACACTGTTCATTCCACCATCAGTAAAAAGACGTCAACTGCATCAGACGACTTGACATGAGATATTTCCTCTCAACGTAGGTGCTTTAAGTCTCCACCATACTGTCTAACCGGAGTGACATCTACAGGGTTACTCAGCCAGTCAAAGTAAAATCCAGGAGGTAACCTTCCCTCCATTATCATATATTTTTAATTTCTTCTGTATATCAATATACATATTTTTTTTAATTTCTTCTGTTTATCAATATACATATTTTTTTAACTTCATGTGTTTCACATTTATATACAGAGAGAAATGCATGTTTAAAAACCATTTTTGTCGTTTCAGTTCTTGATATTTTTTTTTCATGTTGCTTTTAATCAGTGCAACTGGATAAAAAGCACACTCAATGTGTTAGTAATAACTTGCAGGTGTTGAAGTGTCTCTTGAAAGCCTCAGTGCTGCTGTGGAGAGCAGCGGAGAGATGAACAGAATCAGAGGAGAGATATCTGGGCTCTTGCTGTTAGACAGAGGGGGCATCGTGTGTCCTCATAAAGATGTCTCTCCACCCTGAGAGCCACGGGGATGAACACAGACACTTGTTCCTCCACAGCTGTGGCCTCCTCTTCAGTCCCTCTCATCCTCTTTTCATCCCTCCTTCTTCTCTCCGTCTTTCTGCCTCAGCATCTCTGAATCGAACCAGATTTCGACCCTTCTGCAAACAGACTGAACGTTCACTGACAGACCAGAATCAACACTGAGCCTTTGGGGGGTTTAATGGCCTCCATCGGATTCTCTCACACTGCTGTGATTCAGACGAGGAGAAAAATCAAACTCAGAGCCATTTGTGACAATAAATGGACATAAAATATGTCTTATTTCAAGTGTTTTCAGCTATCAGTGGCCAGTACCTTATGTTAGGACTGACTGTGTGATTTTTTTTTCATTGATAATGGCTGCTTATCACACATGCTGTATTGGCTACCACTGTTTATCCCAACAAGTGCAGCACAAATAGGGCAAGTTGCCGGATGAATCTCTGATGAAGTTTTGTTTAAAACAGATAAATTACACAAGTCTGAGGTCATGGTGCTCTGGTTGAGAATGGTGGACGGCCTCCTCTGGGTTGGGTGTGAGTTACTGCCCCAGGCAAGGGAGTTCAAGTATCTCAGGGTTTTGTTCATGACTGAGGCTAGAATGGAGTGTGAGATGGATCAGCAGTTTGGTGTGGCGTCTGCAGTGATGTGGGCACTGTGCTGGACCATTGTGGTGAAGACGGAGCTGAGCCGGAAGGAAAAGCTTTCACTTTATTGGTCCATCAATGTCTCAACCCTCACCTATGGTCATGAGCTTTAGCTAGTGCCTGAAAGAATGAGGTTGTGGGTACAAGTGGCCGAAATGAGTTTCCTCAGAAGGGTGGCTAGGATATGATAGAGGGTAGGGTAGAGATAGAATAAGGAGCTCGAACATCCGGAGGGAGCTCGGAGTAGAGCCGCTGCTCCCTCCGGTCGAAAGGGGTCAGTTGAGGTGGTTCGGGCATCTGATCAGGATCCTCCTTGGCACCTCCCATTAGAGGTGTTCTTGGCACGTCCAACCAGTAGGAGGCCTCGGGGCAGACCCAGAACACGCTGGGGGGATTACAAAGATTGTCTGCCCACCCTGTGTCATCCACAAATCAGAAGATCGTCTGTTTGATCCCCGGCTCCTCCAGTCTGCATGTCAAAGTATCCTTGGGCAAGATACTAAAACCCAAATGGCTCCTGATGGCTGCTCCATTGGTGTGTGAGAGCTTGAATGGTTGCCGAGTAGCAGGTGGCACCTCGTATGGTAGCCTCGGCCACCAGTGTGTGAATGTGTGTGTGAATGGGTGAATGTGACGTAGTGTAAAAAGTGCTTTGAGTGGTCAGAAGACTAGAAATGAGCTATACAAGTGCAGTCCATTTACCATGGCATTTCACATGGCAATTCGAGCGCATGAAATCAAAAGTACAAATTACTGTTTTGTGAGCATAAATCACTTCATCATTGATCTGTCATCTGAAGTTTTCCATCCACAGTCCAAAGTGCAGCCTGTGTTGGTCTAATTTAACTGATGATCCATACTTTAAAACATTAAAAAATGGTTGTGTAGTTTTGCACTTTTCACCAGTTTAAAGCACCACATATACAGAAACTGATTTAAATATCATTTTAACCCACAGCAACAGAAACATTTTCTAATATTTCTCTGTATAATTCTGTTCATGAAACGACTGAGAGAACGGAACCAGTTCAATACAATTCTTTCCCCCTGTGACTGTTTGACCGGAGCTCCATCGTCTGTTATAATCATTGCAATTAATTTCTCACTGGGAACCCAGACATTGGATTTACTGACAATAATCTAATTGGATTTGATTTCTATCTTGTTCTACATCTGAATGGGGCCTTTTAGAAACAGTGTATTGATACCTTTGTCAGCTGGTAGTAATTGTACATTAGATGGAGAAACTGTCTCTTTATTTTTCAGCCTTTACATCTCAGTTTTTCCCTTCTCATGTTTGATTCTGTCCGTTTTCCAGCATTCTTCTACCTCATCTTTCTCGCTCAGGAACCTGCTGGTTTCACTGCAGCCGCACAATCAATCGGGAACTGATTTACAACTGGGATGACAGGAGAACACCAGACAACAGGCTGTGAGGAGAGAAAGCCAGCAGGACTCTGGGCCTCAAAGAGCAGGTGTGAGAGGTGGTTGTTTTCAAGGTGTAGGAAGGGTGGAGATACAGTAAAGACATTAGAAACAAAAGTCTGTATCCTCTGGGGAGCATGAATATGTTCAGATTTCATGAAACTCTCTGAAGTTATCAGATATTTTGTGTGCAAACATTGCTCTGAGGATTGAGCTAGATAAAGGGTCAGCAGTTCACCAAAGCTATGAAGAGATATCCTCTGGGGATGATGAATATCCACACTAGAATTCATGGCAATCTGACTTGTAGATGTTGAGATATCTTGCTTTGAGTGTTTGTCATCTAAAAACTTGCTGGATCATCACGATACCCGAACAACTTCTGCGACCAACAGATGGCCGGAGCAGCTTCTGCCCCTGTGTGTCTTGGTTTCAGAGGAATATCTTCCATCTTGCCTGCCCTTTCAGGAGCTTCATCTATCACAGCAGTCTTTATGGTCCCTGAAGGCATCCCACAACTTCCTCCGTCTCCGTATCACCTCCAGTCCCACAGGGAGCAAAGCAGGCAAAAAGTAATAAAGGCAGGGATAAAGAAATGATTTAGAGGTTCACATGAAACCAAAAGAGGACTGCCGAGTGAGAAAACAAGGACAGCTACATTACCTGCAGGACAATTTCTGTAAAATGTATGGCCTCTACCAGCCGGTTAAGAGGAGTAAGGAGTCAGCAATCAGCGAGAGTATAAAACAGTCAGTTAAAAGGCACATTTATACTCAGTGTTAGAGCCTTCTGTCAGTAATCTGTGTTTATTTCATTCGCAATCGTGCATATCTTCTTGAAGTTTCTTCTTGAAGATACAGACAAAACAGAGCAGTACAGCTGGAGGTGGGTGAAGCTTTGCAAAAATAGAGCCATGGCGAGCCATAAGCCATGTTGCTTAGTCTGTTCACTGACACGTAGTGCAAGTTAGGACATCTTCATCAGCAAACACTAAAACAATCTGATCGCTCACTTGTTCAACTTGCGTACAGTTAGGAAGAGCTGTGATTGGTCCAGTAGTTTGCGATAATATCTGTGGACAGACAGATCCATCCTCTTCCGCTATACAACTCGCCACACCATCTGCTCGCTTGTCCACCATGGGAGCTAGAGCCTTCAGCTGCTCCGCCCCCCAACTTTGGAACTCTCGACTACAAGATATCCGCAATATTGACTCTCTCCACCTTCAAATCCCGTCTGAAAACACATCTTTTTAAACTGGCATATGCCATCTGATTCATCCTTGATATCTATTTTGTCTCCTGATATTTATTTTGTCTTGCCTGTTGTTTTTGCTGTTATTTTTTTGTATTGCTTGTTTACTGTGATTGTAAGGTGTCCTTGAGTGCCTTGAAAGGCGCCTTTCAATAAAGTGCATTATTATTATTATTATTATTATTATTATTATCATCATTTTCACCTGCTGATCTGGGGCCGGGTTGCGGGGCAGCAGGCCAAGCGAAGCACCTCAGACGTCTTTCTCCCCAGCAATGCTTTCCAGCTCCTCCTGAGGGACCCAAGCCAGATAAGATATGTGATTCCTCCAGTGTGTTCTGGGTTTGGCCTCCTACCAGTAGGACGTGCCCGGAACACCTCCAACAGGAGGCGCCCAGACAGATCCTGATCAGATGCCCGAACCACCTCAACTGACCCCTTTTGACATGAAGGAGCAGCGGCTCTACTCCGAGCCTCCTCCCGATTTCCGAGCTCCTTACCCTATCTCTAAGGCTGAGCCCAGCCATCCCACGGAGGGAACTCATTTCAGCCGCTTGTATCCACGATCTCATTCATTTTGTCACTACCCAGAGTTCATGACCATAGGTGAGGGTTGGAACGTAGATGGACCAGTAAATCGAAAGGTTTGCCTTCTGGCTCAGCTCCCTCTTCACCGTGATGGTCTGGTGCAACGCCCACATCGCTGCAGAAGCATCACCAAAGCGCTGATCCAGGATTGAAAACCTTCTTGTGCCATGCTTATTCATTTATTTTTTTTAACAGAAATCCTCTGCTTTTTCATGTCTGTCCGTCACATTTGAAGGTTTGTTTTCTAGATTCAATTCAATTCAATTCAATTTTATTTATAAAGCCCAATATCACAAATCACAATTTGCCTCACAGGGCTTTACAGCATACGACATCCCTCTGTCCTTAGGACCCTCACAGCGGATAAGGAAAAACTCCCCCAAAAAAAACCCTTTAACGGGGAAAAAAAACAAAAAACGGTAGAAACCTCAGGAAGAGCAACTGAAAAAAACAAAAAACGGTAGAAACCTCAGGAAGAGCAACTGAGGAGGGATCCCTCTTACAGGACGATGTGTTCATATGCTGAAAAAAGACATAAATAAGGGGTCAACTCGATCTTACTCTTCACCCTGCCACTTCACATTCAAGACGTCAATGACAGAAAAATGTTAAAGATAACCAGTTAAACTGACGAAGAAAAATAAAGATACAAAACAGAAATGTGATTTTTATGTTTCCCTCTGCTCCTCTGTTGCTTTTCATTTGACTGTTAATAAACCCATTGTAAACTTACTGAACAAAGATGTTAGTTAAACTAATGTTAACAGGTGAATATGTCAGAATAGATAAAGAGCACATGTAAAAAGGATATGCAGGAGAGGTTTAATAAAACTTTAATTACCTTTCTGGTTTTGCTACTTTTATGAAAGACAGGTAGAAAATTGTGTCCAGACTCTCAGGAACCTTGAACATTTATAAAGCTTTCAAATGATTTTGATTCAGGTATCAGAGAGGCATTTGTATGCTGCTCATCACTGCCTGGAAGAAGGCTTCAGTTACTTTATGACCTTCCTCTCCACTCTTATGTTGAAGTACAACCTCCCTGCTGTACTGCAGACTCTCCTCACTCCTACTTCTCTGTCTGTTAAGCAGCTCACTCGCTACCTTGCCCCGGGATGTTTTCTCATTTTTATGGGTCTGCTGTGGAGGTGCAGCAGCAGCGGCAGCAGCTAATCATAGCACTTTCTGTCCAGTCAGAGTCTGAAAGTTCATTTTGTGGAAGCGTGACTGGCATTTATGAGCTGATGTTCTGCATCACACATGATGTCCACGTGTTCATCTTCAGAAGAACTTTACTTTTTCTTCATGTGCACTGTTAATTGATAGCCCGGCACCAACAGTGTGTGTGTGTGTGTGTGTAATGACTCTGCTCCATCTTTAGAAGAAACATTCTTTTACATACCAAGTATTGATTTCCTTTGTTGGCCAACTCACTGGAATCCTCTGAATCTAAGTTTAAAGCATGGAAGGATGATTTGCTGGAGGATTTGTAAATTGATGAATGGAATAATAGTAAATGTCTTGATCCTGGGTGTTTGTTTATATTCTGTTATCTTGTTTCCTTGTTTCGTGTTATTTGTTCATGTTTAATCTGCTTCCTGAATGAAGCCTACATTTCCCATGAGCTCTAGCGCGTATTGTCGTAAAGACGCTTACCTGGCTCGCGCATGTGTTTGTTTTGGGGATGAATGAAAAAACAAGACGGGAAAACTTTGCCCC
>NC_065521.1:42435605-42452624 GCF_006386435.1 Epinephelus moara | reverse complement strand
GTCCTGGAAGCGACCTGGGGCGGACCCGGAGACAGTTTCCTAAAGGTATGGATATACACTATATAGAAATAGCTTATCTTCACACCGATGGTCTCATTTGCTGTTGTAGGTCACGCACAGACATCAGCAGAAACGAGAGACTTTTGCATATCCAGTTAAAAGTTCCTTGTAGCGGCTTTAATTTTGTTTAGATTCTCTCCTCATGTGTCATGTCTGGTTTTACTTCCTGTCTTTGTGTGTTTTCCCGCCTGTTTTCTGTCACACCTGTCTCGTTAGTCCTTCCCTGTTCCCAGAGTCTTCCCTTCACACCTGGTCTGTATTATGGTGCGTTCGTTTTGTACTCGGAGGTCGGAAGTCAAAGGTGGGAATGACGTCACCTCCGAGTTGACAACAGTTTTTGCATTCTAGTTGACAATGGTGGACAAGTCAGAAAAAAACATGAACGCCCGCAAGAAAGCCTTTGTTGCCCTTGCACTTTTGGAGTATAGACAGCTTCAAAACCATCATGCACTCCAATGGATGAACGCCCCAGATTAGGCTGACCTGATGTAAAACAAATAAGATAAAATTGCTATGAACAGTATTTTACTCACTATGTGTGTGACCAGCAACCATCTTGAATTCGTAAGTCGGGGTTGATGCGGTTGCTCCGAGTTACTGAGTTGGAAATCTGATTTCAGGGTGCGTTCGAGTTTAAACTTCCGACTGGGAACTGAGAATTTCCGACCTCCGAGTACAAACCGAACACACCTTTAGTCTTGTTTTGCTCCACCCTAGTCTTCTCCATCACTACCTTGTTGTCAGCCAATCCCCATTTCCCTCCTATTGCCTGTGTCCACCTGCTCCAGCTGTGTCTGGTTCTTGTGATTAGTTTCTTTGTATTTATACCTGTGGTGTTTCTCTTTGTTCCTTGTCAGTTTGTCCTGAGTTCATTCTTGTGCTCATCCTTGTGTTCTTGGTGTTTACTGCTTTCTTGTGTTTGGGTTTTTTACCTGAGTTCATCATATTTTCCCAGTTGGTGTTCAGTTTAGTTTTGGTTCTATTCGGCGCTATGGCAGGTGTCACAGTACACGGCATTTCGCAGGAGGCAATTGATGATTTTTGGGGACANGCTTTCTTGTGTTTGGATTTTTTACCTGAGTTCATCATATTTTCCCAGTTGGTGTTCAGTTTAGTTTTGGTTCTGCTTTCATTTGGACTGTCAGTTACCTTGCTTTATCTGGATGTTTTTTTTATCGGCTACATTAAAGCTTGGTTTTTGTTAAAACTTCAACCTGCCTGTTACTCTGCATCTGGGTCCTCCCTGAACTGATCAGAACAGCTAACACACAATTGACCTATGGCTAAGCCACGCCCCCCTCCACTCGGACAAACTATCAACATTCAGTGACCGGCGCTATGGCAGGTGTCACAGTACACAGCATTTCGCAGGAGGCAATTGATGATTTTTGGGGACATAACAATCAGATGTCATTGAGAAGTAACCAAACTACGCATTGGAGGGATATATTCATCATTTTATTGTTGAGAAGGTCGATGAAAAGCTTAAATTACAAGCCAAAATTTACAGGTCACAGTGTACGCTTGTGAACCGCATCTGGTTGCCGTCACCATCAAAGACAACAAGTTAAAGTGCCACTGAAGTTAAGGTTTTTGGCTCAGAATATGAGAAAAGGATAACGGCCTTTTTACCATCTTTACCAAGAGTGTCTCTCCGTTAGTTTGGTGCTACAGTATTTACACTGAATCATTCAGCATAACGTTTGCCAACCTTTGTTATCTCTGCCATTACAGATAAGTTAATGAAGCTAAGCTCCAGAAGTTAACGTTAGCTTAACTAGAGCCCTTTGGACAACAGCTAACAATGATGTACGATCACCAAAGTACAAAACTAGAACAAAATAGGCTAATGAACTCCCAGCAAACAAGGTGACATGATGAACAACGCAGCTAGGAGCTAACGTTAGGCTAACTTTAGCTAACGTTAGCTAGAGATGTTAAAGATAACTTTATATTTCTTTCCAGCAAAGTGACAATATGTTGCCTCAAACACAATGTTGACTTACCTTAGAACAGATGTAGACATCATTGTTAATCTTATTCACGTTGAGTTGATGTTGTGGTCTAACGTTACCACACAACTTTATCCAAAGGAGGCACTTTTCTCGGTTGAGATGTGGTTTAAAGTGTAAAAAATACACCTGGTCGCCCAGCCTCTCAGGATACCTTGTGTCAGAGTTGCATGTACCCCATGCACACTTGAAATCTCCGAAAAAGCTCATAAAACCGAACAAAACTGACTTTCTGTAATGCATTTCAATGGACGTCCAGGCAGAGAATGTCCGAGTGTTTCGGAATGGCTATACACACTGTGATTGGCTCATCGCATTTGAGGGCGGGACTTAGCCATAGGTCAATTGAAACTCCTGCAATACAACTTGTTAATGAGGGTGCACATGACACCAGAACAACTCAATATTTTTAACCCCAAAATGCCAGACTTGTGTAACAGATGTGGTAAGGAGAAAGGGACATTTTGCCGTGGTATATGGGGCTACCCAAGGATTATGGAATTTTAGACAGATGTTCAACAGGTAAAGCAGGAGATTTTATCAATTCAGCTAACTGGAGATCCTAAATTCTTCGTACTTAAGTATAAGTACAACTCCTGAAATCTAGAGTCTAACTAAAATAATTGGTCCTTGATACAAAGACAGCTCTTGTTTAAAGCATTTTATTATCTTAAGCACAGTGTAATTCAGAGACGATGATGGGAGAAAAAACAAACTTGCTAAAATTTCAATTTTTGGTAGAGATTTGGCTCTAGGCTGTGGTTAACTGTTTAAAAAATATCACATACAGGGATGGAGCTGATTTGTACATACAGACTTTTTGGTGAATAGCTTGTAGTTCTTGGCCAAGCTTTTACAGCTCCATAAATGGAAGTCTATTCTCTGAGGGTGTTTGACTCAGCCAAGGCTGCACCTTCTTGCCAATTCTGTTTCCATGGACAGAGTCACAGGTTGCAGCTGAGGAATGGAGAGTGTCCAGGCTGTGTTTTGCTGATGATATAAGTTTTGCTGGCTTCTTTGACCTGCTACTGCCTGTACGCAATCAAGTGGTTTGTATGCAGAAATAGAAAAAGCCAGGAAGAGAGTCAGCACCTCCAAGGCCAAAGCACTCACACAAACCGATGAATCTTCCTCTTTGTGAAGGGAATCAGTGAGTAAAAGCAAGAAGTTCAAGTATCTCTCAGCGTCAGCAGTGATTTGGATGTTGCTGTGGTGGATGGGGCAAGACCTGACCTCGAAGCTTTTAATTTATCAGCCAATCTGTGTTCCAACCTTCACTTGTGAGCTCTGGGTGGCTGCCAAAGCAGTGACCACTGCCCCGTCACAGTGAAAGGAGACGGTTGAAGTGGTTTAGCTTCTCGTCAGGATGTTTTCTGGACGGCTCCCTGTGGACGTACTCAAGGCATGTGCCTCTGGAAGGAGACCCAGAGGACCTAAAGCACACCAGCTTGTTGTCATTCCCACGGCGTCATATACCGCAGCTTGGTCAACTGCCATCACATAACTTTATTATAAACCCATCTGCACGAATAACATAGTATAGGACAAGAGAGTCCGTGTAGGATGGGATAGGGGAGTGGTGGATGGGTCAAACAAGCACAGGACTTTCACCCATGAGACCAGTGTTTGTGCCCTGTGTGAAATCAAAAGTTGTGTTTGTTTTTTTTTTTTACCTATGTAAGATAGTCACCGTCACGTAACACCTGTTAGGGCTCAATTATGCTCCCTTTACGTATGAAAATGTATACGTCCGTTTCAAACGATGTTACCGTCACTGCCCACATACTCCCACGCGTCCTTTATGTTGGCATGGATGTTAACCAATATATCCACCAGGAGGCAGCCCAGAGTCAAAAGTTTATGACAACCTCAAACTCAAAAACAAACATGGCGACTGTGGAGGAGATATTGATCATGTACCTCTTGCATAAAAGACAAAAACAGAGGCAGCGTTGTAGGAGGCGGTGGTCGGTGAGGCCATTAAATACATCGTGACTGGAGGATGGAGAATTCTTTTCTCTAGTACTGCCGATGAAAGAAATTGAATTGTTATTTCTTCTTCGTGTCTCACTAGAGCTACGTATCGGGTAGTAACAGCAACACTGGTTCCAGGTGGTACTGCTCCGTTTGGCCCGTATCTGTAAGCTTTATGGAAACGTGCAGAAATACGGACGAATTGAACGCAGAGGGCGGACAGAAGGCTCCGTCCGTATCCGGATCCGTATTTAACGTTGAGCATAAATGAGCCCTTAGCCTGTCTGACTGACATCAAGCTTTGGATGAGCAAAAGCCACCTTAATTTGAACGATAAGAAAACTGAGGTTATTGTGTTTGGACATACAGAATGTTCTACTTACTTTTTTGATAATTTGAACACCCTCACCACAAATATCAGTGGGTCGATCAAAAGCCTTGGTGTGACTCTGGACACTGATCTAAATCTTAAAAAACAAATTGGCTCGGTTGTGAAAGGTTCTTTTCACCAGCTTTGATTGCTAGCTAAAGTTAAGCCCTATTTATCTTCCAAGGATTGGGAGAGGGTCATTCATGCCTTCATATCATCAAGACTTGATTACTGTAATTCTCTTTATGCTGGTTTAGATCAGTGCTCCCTTCGTCGCCTGCAGCTAGTCCAAAATGCAGCGGCTCGCCTCCTGACTGGCACCAAGAAGCGGGACCATATTACACATGTTCTGATGTCCTTACACTGGCTTCCTGTTCATTTTAGAATACATTTTAAAATGTTGTTTGTTTTTAAAATCTTACATGGAATGGCCCCTAAGTATCTGGTGGAGCTGTTAAAAGCTCACAATCCAGTCAGAGCCCTTAGGTCTTCAGGTGATCTGCTGCTTGAAGTGCCCAGATCAAGGCTTAAAACCAAAGGCGACCGAGCATTTTCAGTGGCTGCTCCCAAGCTCTGGAATAGCTTGCCGTTGCATGTTAGACATGCAGAATCCCTGGAAAGGTTTAAATCATCTCTAAAAACTCACCTTTTCTCGTTGGCTTTTGAACCCGCTGTGAGCCAGACTTAACTTGTGTGTGATATACGTATGCTCTGTCTCAGGTTTTTCTATGTGTAATTGATGTTGTTTATGGTATTTTGTTTTTATATTTTTGGTATTTATCATTCTATTTGTGTGGTATTGTAATTTTCACAATGTTCTTGTAAAGCACTTTGGTGACTTCCGTCTTTTAAAATGTGCTATAGAAATAAATGTGACCTTGACCTTGACCAGTGTCATACCTCCCATATGTCACATATGTCACACGTTGCATACTTGTCAATTTAATTTACGTAACATAACATACTTACTTTTTAATCCAAACCAAGTAGTTTTGTTGCCTAAATATTAAATAGTTTTGATGACAAATCTTATGTTTCCTGTGAACATGGAAGTATATTGTCATGCATGTAACAAGCGAAAATTGACGCTCTGTCCCTTAGAGCCCAAAATTGACGTGATGTGGTTACCTAAAGCATCATAGCTCTACGCAACCAAATAGTTGTGTTGCCCAAACCTAAAGTGTTTTTGGTGAAGACACCTACGTTCCCTGGGAACACAGAAATTTATTTTGGAAAGACACTTTGTATGTAACAAAGTGAAAATTAACACGCCATCCATGAGCGTCCAATACTGACGCTAAAGGGGTTCCTAGAGTGTAACAGATGAAGCATAGGGCCACTGACCAGCTGCAGCATTGCAGTGAGAGAGTGTTGAACACACAGTGATGAAACATCAAATCTGGGCTTAGGATGTGTTGGTTTCTCCCCAGGGAGGAGCTGTAAGAGGCAGTGAGGGAGAGGACTGTCTGGGTTACTTTATTAGCCTCCTGCCACCAACCCAGAGTGAAATAAGCAGCAGATGGTGGATGGATGGAGCCTGGCCCTTTGAATCAACGTGCACCTCCATTTTTTAGCTGTTCTGTTGTACTCACTGGCAGTGAAGTGAGCAAAATTTATACGAGAAATTAGATTTAAACAGAAGTCACTGTTAGAATACTTTCTCAGTGACAAATTGGTCATTTTAGGACATTTTCTATCAGCAAGCTGTTTACACACACTATTGATGTCAGAGATCATCAGCACAACCCTGGGATTTTCATTTCAATCATCATAACGTGACAAGAAAGGGTACATTAACTGATGCATGCACAGATGGAAACAAACAAATGGAGGATGCTGCAGTCTGGCTGCAGTGACATTTAACACAAGATAAGCTGTTGTATAGCAGAAGGCTGATAGTTCATATCGCAGCTCATTACAATATGTGTCTGCTCTTGCCACATGTCCTTGAGCAAACAGCAGAAAGAGACCATGTTCCATCTAATCCTGCGTAAAGAAATATTACTGCTCATTTGCATTTGCAATGAGACGCCGTCCTCACTGTCACGCTAACTCCCCTTCATACTGAGCCGATTGTAGCTGGCAAATGAAGAACAGAGAAGAATGCGAGGGAGAGAAATTTGGACCACACATCGCAGCCATTAATCAACTTGTTAGTGCATCCAGGCCGGCCATGTAAGATGCCGGCTGTCTGCGGGAAGATAAATGAACACAGACTAGTTTCTTAACCTTGCTTTGCCTCGGGAATACTAGAATATTTACACCTTTCTGCTGCAACATTACCTGCCCGCTGCTCCACCAGATCAATAAGAAGTAATGCCAGTTATTTCTCATCCACTGCCGCCTCGTTGATGGACGTTATTGCCAAAACTGTGAACATATTCATTGCAGCAGTCTGTGTAGCTCTCAGTTAGCAGGTAGAGCTTCCAATTTGGCCTCAGGAAACAATTACAGGAACTGGGTAGCCTGTATATATAATTAAAACAGTTCCTCTCATGACAGGTGTTTTCTTTTTAATTTGCCATCATAGAATAAGATATGATCTGATGCCCTTATTGGCAAGATGACATTGTTTGTCAGTAACCTCCAAAAAGACCAATATGACTCTTAGAGGAATACGTGAACCCTCCAAATGACCGTTTGTATGGCAGTTACTCACACCATGTTATGTTGTTGTTATGTAATTCAGGAAGAAAATTTTGTTTTATTGGCATGTTTCCACGGTGAACAAAGAATCCACAAACAGGGTCCATGTTTAACAACACTAAGAATTTTTCTGTCATCTCATTGGATGTGATACTTTCCAGGAGAGAGCACTCTTGGATCCACCGTCTGAGAACCTGTCACCTTATGGACTGAATATAGATTATGATTTCAAATGTTTTCTCTGATGTATTTCTAATTATTGGAAATATTGCCACAGTGTGTAGGAATTTCTCCCACATAACGTTGAAATCATATATTGCATTCAAACAGATGGCGCACTCTAGCGCCTCACTATTTCAAACGCGTATAGCAACAACGGTAGCTGCTGTGTACCAAAAAGCTATGATAACACTGATGAAACCATGTCATCCGATACTACATGGAGTATTCATTCAGGCTCCTACGCAGACACACGTGACGCGACTTGACAAACCCCCTCCTCACCATGCTGGCTGTGTTTACAACGTAGGACTGTTGGGGCGCGTGTAAATCGAAACAAACCAATCACCAGCTGACAAGTGGCTCAACCTCACACACCTCATCCCGCTCCTCGTATCACTGCGCCGCTGACCTTTTAAACTTTTCTCCTTCAGCAGCTCTCTCCACCTGGGAAAGGCTACCCTGACGTTGACCCTTGTTTTTTGAATTTGCCGGTGACGTTGCCTTTTTGATTCCCTTTTCCGCTTTCTTAGTGACGAGGATTCCGTCTCCCGTGATGCTGCATATGCATGATCCTGCATTAGGCTCAAAGAGTGGGACTTTGTTATGCTGCAGTAGTGCCGGGGTAGTAGCGAAGCGCCTCTTGCTCCTCTCCTTCAGCTTCTCAATCACGCAGCGCTGGTCTGGCTCTCAACGAAAACGCAGAAGGCGGGGCTGTATG
Source organism: Epinephelus moara (assembly GCF_006386435.1). Classification (NCBI taxonomy): domain Eukaryota; kingdom Metazoa; phylum Chordata; class Actinopteri; order Perciformes; family Serranidae; genus Epinephelus; species Epinephelus moara. The sequence continues at coordinate 42,444,622 of NC_065521.1, read as the reverse complement.
TCCCTTGCTGGCGGATGTATTTTCAAGATGCGGCAACATTATGGACTTACCCGCCCAATGTACAAACAAATCCGAAATTCTCCTTTTACGAGAATGAGGCAGATTATTGGTGGAGGTAATAATACACCAATGATGACTTATTTATGAATGCAGACATTGATTTTTGCCAATAAACAACTGAAAACGCTACACACTGTCCCTTTAAAGTTGTTCATGATGTTCATTTAGAAGTGACGTCTTAACTTTTGCCATCTATCTATGAGTAATTTGCATAATATTTTTGTATTTTAACATTTTTGAATACGGTGAATTAAATAACTTATATGATACTGAAATGTGACAGAATATGTGGTGTAGGGGTGACTTAGGGGTGACCCCGAATAGTCGATGATTCGGTGATTCAATTTGGAGAAGTCTGATTCGACTGCCAGTTTCGCCGTCGAATCGTCGCAAAATGTGGTTACGAAACAAGACCGTACCATTCTGACTATATGGGGGTGCTCACTGCTGCTGAACATCTTGATTTGACATAGAATGTATTTGTTTTCTAGTAATTCATCATATATAGCCTATTTTGATACAAACATCAGCCTAATTTCTGTTAATAAAAAATTGAAAATGACGCATGCTTTTAATCAGTAAGCATAATCATTACTAAGCATGAATAAATCACCCAGTTGCTCGATCCAAATAAGCTGAGGTGAGTGAGTGCGCTGCAGGACCATCAGAGCAGCATCGAGGCCTACGGTGATTTCTTTTGTTTCTTTAGCAACTTATTGGCTCATAATGTCCACCAAAAAACGTCTAAAGTGTGGGCGCATTTTAAAAATGGTAAAAGATGACCCCAAAAAAGTTAAATGCAAGTTGTGCCAGCAGCTTTTGTTGTATCACACGACGCCTGCGCCACGACTCCCGGAGCCGGAGCGCACAAACAAACACATTGGAGGAGGTATGTCCTCTCAAATAAAATTTTTTTTGAAGGATTATTCGTTTACCTGAAGTGTCTTGAAACGAATTTCACCGCTGATTGTTTTCTTGATAGACTCTGATTCTTTATTTGGCTACTTTTTGTCCGACAAACAATTGAGAGCGGTGACGCACGGTCCGTGTGGATGAACTTGTATGAACCTGAGTTGATTAATGAAGTAACTTGACGTCAGAAAGAAGGAAAACTGTTTGTAAACCTTTTGATGAGGTTTTTGGATGTTTATTTGTGAATGAAATGGCAAGTTCTGACGAGTCAGAAACGACTGCAATGCGTCTGCGCTCATCTAGAGCATCATACCTTGACGAAGTGAAAGGAATAAAGATAAAGATAAAATGATAACCCTTTTACTTTTATTATTATTATCTTATTATGCCAACTGAAGAATTAAATTTGTTTATGTGGGTGTTTTAGCTCTTTTCTCTGGAGCAGAAACTGACGCAAATGAGCTCATTAATCAATGAGGGGGAAAACAACATGATTCGACGATTAGTCGGCTAAAGGAAAAATCAGTCAAATCAGATTCGACTATGAAAATTCTTAGTCGGGGACACCCCTAATGTGGTGACTGTTATTTGTGGTGTGGCATGATGAGCTAACCACTGTGAGCTGTGTGACTGTGACTTGCTCAGCCTAATGGTGTAGCATGTTCATCTAATCATTATCACCTGTGTGACAAAGGTGTGACCTGTAGAACAGATCAGTGCACCTGTGTCTCAGTAAGATTGCTGATCCCAAATAAAAGAAATGCACACAGAGCCAGAGAGGATGATACTTCTTTTCTACACTCAGTGTTTCTGTGTCAGATCATACTTTTATTTATTGCTTCATTTTGTCCATTTCCTGTCAGTTTATTTTGTTAATCTCTGTCTCATATAATTTCAGATCCCCACATCCTGTCAAGTCTCCCTCCAGTGTGATTACCTGCCCTGCACTGATGTGTGTCACCTGCGTCTGATTGCCACACCTGTGTCTTGTGTATTAAAACTCCTCCTGTGCCAGTTCCTCTTTGCCTCTTCTTCCAGCAGTATTTTCCTCATGTTAGCTTTCTTGTGCCTGTTAGCACTGGACTGTTTTTTGATTCTGCCTTTGCCGTACCCTTCTAGGATTCTTTTTATTAGTAGGCCTACAGAGAATGGAAGATGAAAGAAAAAATGTCTTGTACTTATCATCCTATATCTGCTGGTAGATGCAAATTTGGTTCAACAGTTGTCTTACGCATGGAAAATGCAAACAAATACAGTCCCACAGCACATGTATGCTGATCGTTCATAATCTGCTCTGTATGTAAGTGATATGAATGTGACCACAGCTCTGTGGCTCCATATTGACTACTGGCCTCCAGTTTTTCTCTGGAGAACACAGTAACATTATAACAGTATTGGAGCTGCTGGCTCACCTGTTACAAGCTCATTTATTATTTATAATGTATCTTATATAAATCTGCACGGTGTTGTTCCAGTCCCTGAGAGATAAACACACAACAGTATACAGGTAACTGGTCATTTGTATGCTGCAGTAGAACCTGTGGAGCATAATGAAGCAAACATCAGATGCAAAGAAAAAAGAAGAGTTTGGTCAATACATGAAGAAGGGATGTTGAGGCTGAAATGAAGGTGACAGACTGCAGCTGAACACACAGAAGAGAATTACTCAGCACTGGTTTGGGAGGTGTTAGAGGTCTTTAACGGTCTGTGCTCAGTGTGCACAGTAGGTAGTTACAAAGATGAATGATGGGAGTCTAACAGGTTGTCAGTCGTCCACCTGGTGGTACAGATACGTTTGTATTTGAATAAGTCCAGCTGGTGATAAACCCAAAGTTTATTTTAGTTTTTTAAAGTCTATTTTTCGTCTGTGCAGGTGACCTACACTCTCTTACACGTCTCTTTTGTTTTGCTGGCTGTGTAAATGCAAATTTTCAGAGGTTCGCCATTTAAATGAACCCAAATCTGTAAGACAGAACAATATAAACTTACCATATATTTCCAAATAGTCACCCGGTGGCAAATAGCCGCCGGGCACCTAATAGCCGCCAGGGATTTGACCCCATTTTGCGTATTAAACGCCGGTCCGATTAAACGCCCGGGTGATTATTTCCTCATTCATTGCCTCATGGCTGTCCCTCCTTGAGGGACTGTTTGCGCTGTTACGCACGGGTCAGTGGTGAAGTGGTGCACATGTCCTCTCACCGCGGATGCTGTGATTTGATGGCCCGGTACTCATTGTATCCCACTCTTATAAGACCCAACAACAATAATAATAATAATAATAATAATAATAATAATAAGCTACTGTGGACCTATATGCCATGCCTTTTAATGAAATTAAAAAAAAAAAATTCACTCCCAATCCCATGCATAGACAGTATCAAATAATGGACGTAGCCACTGTGATGTCACCAATTGGTTTGTGGAATCCTGTTTTGAAGCCTTGAGTTTGGCATTTTGGCCGTCGCCATCTTGGATTTTTGGAACCAGAAGTGACTACATTTGGGAGGAGAGGGTGGAGCTCACTGTAGTGCTAGCTGCTAGCTTGGTTAGCACGGTGCGTTACAGTCATAGACTGTATAAAAATATGGACGTAGTCACCATGACATTATCCATTGGTTTCTGAAGAGCGGGTTTGAAGCTCAAAGTAGGCGGCTCTGGCCGTCGCCATCTTGGCCAATCAAAAACTGCTAAAGAGGCGGGCCAAATGAAGCCTGGTTGCTTCACCTCGCTAGCTAAGGCTAACAAGCTAGGCTAACAAGCTATGCTACTTTGGCTAGCCCTGTGGTGCTGGGTGCTCCCGCTCATGCTCCCGCTTGGTGCCAGCTCCCTCACGAAACAAAATATCCAAAAGGCACAAACACGGCTGAGAGGTCAGGTTCAATGACTTGCGAATTAGCTGAGATGATGCCTAACACACAGCCAGCGGCTAGTTAGCCACCCGTGATGGGGCCACCCGTCACTCAAAGTGACCACGCCCTTAATTATGCACAACTTTAAGTCTTAATAACATTTAAATGGATGAGTTAAAAACATCCGACCCGACACCGTATGCTGCATTCACATGGAATCAGGTAGATGGCAGATGAAAAACAACTCTTGCATGGAACGGAAAAACTAAACTAAACTAAAACGAAGAAGAAAAAAACTATTAAACTAGTCAGTAAAGATGATTATGATTAACTACATTTACCCGGGGTCGTTTAAGAGAGTGGCTGGTTCTAAGGACAGTGATGAACAATTGTAGAAATGCTTTTAATAGTTTTAGTTTTCTTTTCAGTCAGATTTTTTATGTTCAAGTTAGAAAATATGTTGCTATATGCTATTATTATTTAGCTTCCCATGAGCTCAGGTGAAGTTATAACTTCACCGGTCCATCATTTATTATTTTCAGGTCTGGTGCAAATATTTTCAGCTGTCAAGACGGCCAGGAAGAATATTGTATTTTCTCAGTCGAAGTATGAGTGTGAGCAGATACCTTTCCCAAGGGAACAGGAAAACATATATCAGAATCAGAATCAGAATCAGAAATACTTTATTGATCCCCGAGGGGAAATTATTTATGTTNAACAGGCTGCACGCGTGGGCGCATGCGCACTAGCGCATATAGAAATCAATCGTGTGTGTGTGTGTGTGTGTGTGTGTGTGTGAGTGTGTGGTGTGTGTGTGTGTGTGTACAAACTCAGTGCTTACTTTGTTTAGCTCGTTGGCTCCTGACAGAGTGGTGTAGATCAACGCCCTCAGTGTTTGTTCCTAAGGTGGCAAGGAAGTGATGTACACACCAACACCTATCGGACCATTCAGACAACACACACACACACACACACACACACACACACACACACACACACAGATCTTTATTCCCCAAGCCAATTATCCTCCTGATCCCTGTTATTTTTTATTGGCTGACAGCACTCACGGGCGCCAACCGATTGGCCACAGGTCCTGTAGAACAGCTCAGTCTTCACAGAACTTTTTGTTATTTTAATGCCGTGTCATAAATCTGCCATGAATCTGCTTCTTTTTTTTAATACAACCACAATCTTTCTCTTCTCTTCCCAAGCAGCCAAAATGACTTGGCTCAGCATCGGGCCAAACTTGGCTTGCCACAAGAAGTAAGATGGGCCATATCTGATTGGCCAACCAGCTGAGACTCGGGATGAATGACGCCCCAGAATCAGGCCAAAGAAACTGGCCAGATTCTGGCTGCCATCACCGGGCCGGTATCACAAACAAACTGGCCCAGCTTAAGCCCTATGTGTGAATCTGGGGTTATCCCTGCTTATGTCACCGACCAACGTTGTTGCCATGGTAGCAACTTTAATTTAATGTTTTAGCCGGCTGACCCTAACCACACCTTAACCACAGTTTATGAGCTATAACCACGATCCTTCCCTAACCTTAACCTTACTCAAGTTGCCGTGCAGAGTGTCGAAGAACATCGAAGGAAGTGAGAGTTGTATGTAGTTTGGAGTTTTGCAGAATCGTCCAATACTGGCATTCTTGTCTGGAGATAAGATGGTGATACAAAGTCATTTTTATCGATCCTCTACCTGCTCATCTTGTTGAAAATTTGACAACATGAAGGACAGGGACCTCTAAAAGCTGTTTCACACCAAGCCTGGGTTTTCATCCAAAGAATTTGCACAGAAAATTATGAAAACTGATTTTGTGGGTTCTCTAAATACTTTCACACCACTGCAGAACATTTATGCATGAGGTCCTTGATTTCAGCGGCTTTCCACCTGCGGAAAAATATATTTCATCAACAAAATCCCTTGTTCCAAATGATGATGTGTTCAGGGCTGTTTCAAGACACTCTGGGGGCCCTAGGCAAGAGGCACCTTGGACCCCCCCCCCTCCAGATACCAGTGAAAGTATCATGGTTCTGAGTAGTATCACGATACCACAGCGAAAATGAGGCAGATGTGCCTTTTGTCATTTATGAAAAGATAAATCACTTTTCTATAATACATCACTGATATTTCAATGGAATAAATTACTTATTGACTTATTCATACTTCAAAAACAGCATCAATAAGTGATTAACATAGGGGGGATCAAAATAAAATAAATAAATAAAATAAAAATCAACCAGCCACCCTCCTCCCCTGACAAGTAAAGAAGAGTCCCTTCATAAGTAAAGAACAGTCCCTAAAGTGCGGTGAGGTTTGTGGGCCGTTAGCTGCAACAAAGAGAGAAATGTGAACGGCTCGTTTCTCCTCTGACACATTACACCTGTGTGCCGCCACGGCTCGGCTGTTCAGGTATTTCTGGGCAGTCACGAAATCAACAAAGAGGAAATTATTGGACCTGGAGCCGGACTTCCCCATCGCCAGTAAGCCTTATCTTGCGGCGTATTTGACAGGAATACGGCATCTGTGACCCCGTTCAACCCACAACTGGCAGGATTCGCCTTTCGTTTCTGCTGCTGGTCGAAATCTGTACTTGCATAGCGTGTTGAATGATTTGTTTTGCTTGCGCAAGAGTCCCGCACAGTGCGCGACGTCTGGTCACCCTACTTAGCCACTCACAAGCAGCAGCTAGTAGGGGGCCCCATTAGGGGGGATTCCAACGTGTTGTCGTTTACAGGGGTTCCATCATATTGTCATTGATATGGACCAATGTCAGCCGTCTCTGGGGGGCCCCTTCCAGCTCAGGGCCCTAGGCAATTGCCTAGTTTGCCTGTCCGGTTGCGACAGCCCTGGTTGTGTTAGCTAGCTCGCTGCCAACATAGGGAAACGTCTCTTCAATTTAGTTTCTCAACACCTAATATTGTACAACAAACACTGTAACACTACCTCAACAACCAAAATAAAGGACAATATGGCCCAGCAACTTGCTAACATTATGTTTTTTTAACTTAAGCCCCAAAAACGTTGTCTGTCTGGATAGATGTTTTTTTTTTCTTTTTTACAAAAATGGAACATGGCAACACAGATAAATTGTACCGGACCTGGTGTGCATAGATGTCATGCAGAAAATCTGCATGCAGATTTTCCGTTTTCCTGCATTGCATAAATTGTAGCAGTGAGAAACTGCTTTAAGTCTTGTGTATAACATGTCAACCCGGTCTTATTCCAAGTTGCCTGCTGTTTGCCCCCCGGTCAGTGTCAGACAAGCTCTGCAGAGACAGCACAGGTCCTGGGTGTTCTAAGGGTGAACCCTCCATCGTTAAAGCTTAAACCTTCAAGCTTATCCAAAGGAGCTTTATTTTTAAAATCTCATCAGAGGCGTCACCCATCCTGTTTCATTAATTCATGTGTTAACGCCAGCACCTTTAATTTCCTGTCATCCACTGTCTCCCTTTATTTAACCTCGCCACCATCTCTTATCCATTTGCATTTCCTTTCTTCCTTTCCTTATTTTATTGTACCTTCGTGTCACCAATATTTTCTCTACCTTATCCAAGGCAGTTTTTATTTAGTTTATTATTTTGTCCTGTCACCTCTGCATTAGGCCTCCTTTTCCCCTTTATGTAACATCTCCTCACCCTCCTCTGTCCACACCTCTGTTTCTACATTAATTTACCAGGTCATTTTTCTCACTCGTTTGCTGCGTTTTAAGATTTATTCTTTTTAATCACATAAATGGATTCAGACGTGTCCTTTGTATTACTCTTTGATCCCTGTCTGATTCATGCTTAACTGTCATGTCAGTACTTCCTGCAGCACCTCCTCGGATATGTACGTTTTAATCTCATCAGTTGTCATGAGGTTGCTGTCATTAAGGTGAGGCAGGCCTGTCAGGCTGCAATTCTGCAACCCATGTCCTGTTTGGCATTTTGGCTGTCGCCATCTTGGGGTTTTTTGGAGCCAAGAGTGACCATATTTGGACGAAAGGGTGGCTCCACCTTTTTAGTATTTCATTATTTCAGCCTGATCTGTCTGTAATTTTTTACCGCAATNGGCCTGTCAGGCTGCAATTCTGCAACCCATGTCCTGTTTGGCATTTTGGCTGTCGCCATCTTGGGGTTTTTTGGAGCCAGGAGTGACCATATTTGGACGAAAGGGTGGCTCCACCTTTTAGTATTTCATTATTTCAGCCTGATCTGTCTGTAATTTTTTACCGCATTTTTCTTTTTTTTTTTTTTACATTCGTACTAAAAGTCACATCTCTGTCTTATTACAAAGACTGTGAAGTCAAACTATTGTGGACTCATCAAAGGTGTTGCTCTTTGGGAGATCTAGTTTAAGGCAGCATTTTCTGGTTCCTCAGCACCTTTACCTCCAGTCAGTCCTGCACGGGTCCATTTTCGAAAACCTACATCCGCCCACACCCGTAAAGCTCAGTACCAGAACCGACCCGTTACCCATCATTACGTCTAAGTCAAAGCTGCAGCCATGATTAAACACACATGGGCTAGAGTCACTCACAGTAAGCTGGGTTCTTCGTTCTTTAATTCCAAATCCAGTGGAGGAGACGTCTCTTTCAATGGATGGTGAAAACATTTAATCACTGCCAGGTTAGGAAACATTTGAACATGCTCCTTCCACCACTGTCAAACCTCCAAAGGATCCTCCTTGGGTGTCTTGAACTCCATGTAGGCTGCCACCTCATCCTCGGGCTGCAAAGTTTCATCACTGGAGTCCTCCATGTTGCTGACAGGTGTGACAACGTGTCATTTACTTTGAAGATAAAAGGAATTGTGCCTTGATTTTAGTGATTTTAGATTTCAAAATATTACACATATACTGCCGATCTTTTTTGGTTTCTCCTGAAAAGTGAAAAATACATTTTTGTTCTCACCTGCTGCCCACCCACGTGTGGTTCATTTTTACCATTGCCTGTACCTGTGAATTTATATCTACTAGTCCATACCCACTGAGTACAGCATACCATACCATGACTTAGTCATACCAAAAATTAGAAAACAGCAACAACAACATTGGTCCACAGGGGGAGCCACAGCGATTGGTCGCATTTTAGCCATTTTGAAGCATTTTTCTGTTGTTATAGTGCCACCCAGTTGCCAATTAGAGTTAAATTTCTCCAGTCACCTTGAGGCGTCCTGTTCTACATATCTACCAAGTTTAGTAAAAATC
>NC_065521.1:42428617-42434397 GCF_006386435.1 Epinephelus moara | reverse complement strand
TCAGCAAGACTTTTTTTGGTCCATGTCTAAAAATAAATACATTTGACATGTGATTTTGTTGTTGTTTGGCTTGTTATTTTATTTTTGCCAGTGCCATACAGCAACAATGCTTGGGGATGTGGTCTTTTACAAATTTGAAAATACTGTAAGAATGTCACTTTTATAGAATTGCCTTCTTTATTTTATAATGTATGATTAATGTCTACATCAACAAATACCATAGAATCGTATCGAATCGTATCGTTCATACACGGTATTGAATCGTATCGAATCGTTCTGTATTAAAAATATATTGTTTTTGAATCGTATCGTAACCCGTGTATCTAGATACGTATCGAATCCTCCGCCTCCTGATGACGAAGTCAGCTAATATACATCAATCAGAGCTATGTCACTTTACGAATGCTGATAAGATACGTATGAAACGTAAAAATGTATCGGCATTATGCAGAGACTTAGAATACCAACATGTTTCTGTCCACTGGGCTCATCACACACTCATATATGCTGTACTGTATATGTAACTGTTTGTGTGTAAAGACATCAGTAGGTCTAATTATGTGTGACTGTTAAATGTGACGCTAAGTTTAAATAGAAACACTTTAAAGATAAGTTTGCCTGAAATCTACTTGATGAATAAATTAAAAGTTAAACTGCTCGTCTGTGTCATTAAAACAGTCTGAAGGAGAAAACACTCAAGAATTCGGATGAAATCAATTGGGGACCTTTTCTGTAATGAGTCCATGGTGGAATTAAATGCCATCGTGCAACAATTAAAGCTGCGCCAGGGAAGAAAATCACACAGGAGGATGCATGTGTGAATCAGAAAGTCGCTGAGCAGAGAAAAGTGTCTCATTACACTGATTGTGATGCTGCAGAATCACCGGATCTGTGTGCTCAGTTCTGGTGTCAGCGTGGTTGCAGATGGGAAATCTATTGTAGCTGCAACACAGCTCAGTCAGAAAGTGTTTGACTGACTTCAGATAATGTGAAATTACAATATATCTGCATAATGAAGGCGTATAAATTCAGACTTTCCTGAAGTATCAATTATTGCTGTGGAATTCCTGACTCAAAGTAGGTGGGGTTTCTTTCTTGTTCCTCTTCCAAAGCGAGATAATTAATTTCAGCCGACAGTCTCTTTTCTGTGATTCATTCTATTTGCATATTACTGGCTGTAATTTGTTGTCTTTTCTCAGGCAGTTTTCTCCCGGCTGAGCGCTGCTGTGCTGCGGCGCTTAAGTCAGACAATAAAAACAAAAGAGAAGCTCAGCTACAGTATATAAAGGAGATAAATGACTGGAAGAGGAAGCTGCTTTGTCTTCTGTCCCATGGTTACATCTGGGCTCAAACACGGCATTAGTCCAATTAAAAATAAACCATATTTTCATGCTTTTTAAACTCCATTATTTCCTTTTCTTACATTATGTTTCTGTTTTCTTTTGATGTCTTCTGTACCACTCAGAGACACTTTAACAGGACATAAATCTGAACATCCCATCTTTTTATTCTATTGTTTTTCTGTCGCCGTATTTTCTCTCGACATCACATTCATCTCTCTCGTTCCTTCGTTGTGTCACTTTATTTTCATCTCTGTCTGCAGTTGTCTCGGCCCTTTCTCCGCCTCTCTATTTCTTCCCATCCTCATCTATTCTCTGTCATTTCTTTCTCCATCGCTCTCCACTCTTTTTTCTACTCCGGCCGCCTGCAGACACGCAGCTCGTTCATTCTTCTTACTTAAACGTGACTCGAAGTCCAGTTTAGGAAAAACAATCCATCAAACACGTCTCCTCTGTTTGGCCCTTCATCTTTTTTTCCTTCACTTTTTTATTGTTGTTGTAGTCACCTGTGGGCGTCGGCTCGGTCAGATTTAAGCGATCCCTCTGGGCATTTTATTTCCTTTCTCCACCCTGACAATTTGCATCTAAATGAAACATCCTGATGGAGCGCGGGGCAGTCATTGATTACACTGCCGTTATTTGATGGAATTATTAAACAGGCAGAGCAGACGTTTAACAGACACCCACGCTTGTCTTGTCTTCGTGGATATTCACAGACTCACAATTTGATTCGTTGATTTCCTTTGACACAAAAATGGTTTTTGCACCTGCTTTACAGTAATAGCATGGTGTTTTGGCAAATGCTTCCCCAAAAGTGTTATTTTTGTGTGTCTGACTGTCTGAAAAATAAACTGGAAAATCTTTTGGCCTCTAAATATGCTGTTGATTTTTCCCCCCACATGTAGTGAACTTTCCAGCTGAGGACGTAGCCCTGAATTTACATAAGAACATGAATGTTTGGAGGTTGTCATCATCCAGTAATAATGTAGATTATCTAACTATAAAGCAAGGACCAGGGTGTCTGTCTCAGAACCAGTAACTCAGTAACCAGTCACACACACTCACACACACCAATGGAACAACCATTGGGAGCAATTTGGGGTTCGGTATCTTGCCTGTGGACACTTCTGGGGACCGAGCCTCCAATCTTCCAATTACTGGACGAGCCGGTGTACCTCTGAGCCACAGCTGCCGGAGATATCTCGAGAACCGTTAATCCAGTGTACTTCACACTTACTTAGTGTATTACTGGGGACATGAGACACATTAAATATTAATAAACAAGAGAACAGTGGTCTGTGGTTCTGTATAATTACGGGGGCAGATGAAGAAAGAGAGATTGGAGATGTTACATTGTAGCAAACTCAAACATTTCAGGCATCACCGATGAACTGTAGAGGAACAGGGCTGGTGTTACGCCGCTCTGCTAAACCTGGCTCGTGAAACCTTATCAACTAAGCAAGCCCGTAACTCAGTGCCTCTCCCGAAGTGTGTTGCATCAATTCAGTTCAATTCAGTTTTATTTATAAAGCCCAATATCACAAATCACAATTTGCCTCACAGGGCTTTACAGCATACAACATCCCTCTGTCCTTAGGACCCTCGCAGAGGATAAGGAAAAACTCCCCCTCAAAAAACCCCTTTAACGGGGGAAAGAAAACGGTAGAAACCTCAGGAAGAGCAACTGAGGAGGGATCCCTCTTCCAGGACGGACAGATGTGCAATAGATGTCGTACAGAACAGATCAACATGATAAATCAGCAATAATCCGTATGACACAATGAGACAGAAGGAGATGAAGGAAGCATATATAGAGTGAATAGGATTGGTCCAAGCACAGAACCTTGTGGAACTCCGAAACGTCTTTCATCAGACGTGAGAAATGTGCCAGGACTTCCCTAGGTGAGTGTGACCTTTCCTATGGTTGACTCACCGCCAGGCCACTGCTCATGCTCCTTGTGACCAGCTTGCGCGGACCGGACGACTGCTGGACACCCCTTGATGCCATTCCATCTCACCTTTGGCGTCTCCCTTGTGATGTGCCCGCTAAGCTCAATGGCCTCTGCGGCTTTCCCTCCAGGTATGGCTAATGAGTCATTACCACCAACCCCCAAGTGTGACGTCACTGCTGACCCTGCCTCCTACCACCTGCCTAAACCACACCCACAAGACATTCATTACACTACCAATAAAGCTATCCGAACAGCTGGGTATCCTTGGAAGAATTATGATACGGGTACTAATACCAGTACCATTAAAGTGATAGAGACACCAGTTGACTTCCATGGCTGAAAAGCGAAGCCGACACGGAAGTGCCAAGAACTGCAGTTCCTCGAATGGCCACTTGAGGCTGGCTCTGGAAGCGAGTCAATCCCATAGACCCTCATGTTAAAGTGCCGAACTTCACAACAGTTTTGGTCTCTATAGCCAATTTTCCTTTTTATGACAACTGTACAGGGGTGAATTTTATCTAACTGACCTGTTTACATTTTATCAGGGCTTAAAAATAGGCATAATTAAGGGCAGGTTGCTGTGAGTGACAGGCTGTCAGTATAGCCAATTATTAATGCCAATATAGTCCGTTTCATCAGTGTCTGACGCCCAAATTCACCGCCCATGCACCAGATTTCGACAACTTCGGAGTGAGACAGGGTGGCACAGGAATCTAATTTGGCAATACGTTCTCATGTTTTGGTGACATCTCAGCTTGCTGAACTGCCACCTCCGTCAAATACATCACACTCGTCCTCACTACACCACAGACTGTGTGAGTTGTCTCATGTAAGCTGAAGATGCCCATAGTGACTCACTCCTGCCTGTGCGCACACGAGAGAGAGGAGAGGGAGAAGGAGATGCTGTGCTGCTGCCAGAGGAGCAAGTCACTAAAAGGGTTTGAGAAGTAGTTACAACTCAAGAGAGAAAGTCGCCAAAGTGGCAACACAATGTGTGTGTGTGTGTCTCAAGTGTGAGTAAAGGGGCAGGGATAGCTACATGTGCTACACAAGATTCAGTGGTTGTACAAATCATAATTCATATTTAAGGGCCTGCTGGAGGCGAAGCATTCTGCTGCTACGAACACTGCAGTAGTTCAAATCACAAGACCAACATCTCTATTGCTTAGTTTTGGTCCAGGTACATATATATATATATATATATATATATTATTGTATTACTAGATTTCAGTATAAATTCATTCTTGTTTTCTTTCAACAGAATGAGTTTGATGACTTTTTCCAAAGTTTTCAAGCACATTTCATGTACAACCATCTGTTCATACGAGCAAAGTCTCACTCTACATTTAAGTCAAAACAAGAATGAACATTGATGCTCAAGTTTTACAGTTGTTTTACAGTAAATTACCATGTAAGTGTGTCTGAGGGTTTTGGCAGAGAACTCTGTACTTCGTGTAAACATCCTGTTTAAATGTGTCCAGGCAATGTTTAATGTCAGTGTAGGTGGGAGAGTAATGATCATGTCATGCGCACACAGTAACACGCATAATAGATAGTAACCTGTTTAGTGAGTGAGAAGTGTGCCTGTGTGTGTGTGTGTGTGTGTGTGTGTGTTTAAATGTCTCCCTCTATTCAACGTTGGGAAGTAAATGATGCAATTTAACCGAGTATTGATTTGAGAAATTGACTGAAACATTGTAAAACATTGGCGAGTCTGTTCAACACACCCCCACACACACAGATCTTTATTCCCCAACCAATTATCCTCCTGTTCTCTCTCACACAAGTAAGACCATGCTTATTTATATTTTAGCAGCTGACAGCACTAAAGGACGCCGCCTGATTGGCTGTGTGTCTCGCCCCTTAGATTTAATGCGATGGTTAAACAACAGCTCAATCTTTACAGAACTTAGGAAGTAATTGATCCTGTGGGACATGTTTTATTACACACTGAGGCATTCATTCTGGACCTGTAATGATCTTCCACTCTTTGACATGAAATATAATTTGTTCTCATTGTGTGCTGCTCACAATGCCCCCATCTGGAGGTATTCTGTGTATGTCGAGTATTATTTTTCCCTCCTCCGACAAATTTGGCTTTTGCGTCTTCTTATCTTCTGCCATTTTTTTAACTATCAGGCCAACTTTGTGAGAGGATACTCAGGTGCAACAACAGGTACCCTGGGCTATCACAAGCCCATGTTCAAACAAACAAATAGTCTTCATGGAAACAGTAGAATTTTACTGCTGTAAAATCTCTTATCTTACTATATAATGATGAAAACTCTGTCTGTGTGTCTGTTCCACGTTTTTCTCCTCACTGAGTTGGTCAATCCATGTGAAATTTGGCACAGTGGTAGAGGGTCAAGGGAGGATGCCAATGAAGCAATATTACATCAACTGGCCAAAGGGGGGCGCTATAGCAACCGATTGAAATTGCAAACTTTGAATGGGCATATCTCATGCCCCGTATGTCATAGAGACATGA
>NC_065521.1:42415743-42428543 GCF_006386435.1 Epinephelus moara | reverse complement strand
CTCCATTATTGACCCCATCAAACAAAATGGGGGCGCTAGAGAGCTCATTTCTTATCTAGGCCTAACCGCCATATGGATTTTTACTAAACCTGGTAGATATGTAGAACAGGACGCCTCAAGGTGACTGGAGAAATTTAACTCTAATTGGCAACTGGGTGGCGCTATAACAACAGAAGAATGCTTAAAAATGGCTCAAATGCGACCGATCGCTGTGGCTCCCCCTTTGGACCAATGTTGGTGTTTTTTTCTAATTTTTGGTATGACTAAGTCATGGTATGGTATGCTGTACTCAATGGGTAAAGACGAGTAGTACAGCAAATGCCTTAACATCTGCCCTTGATGAAGGCAACCTTTCAAGGGATTCTGTGCACCACCCTTAAGTAATTTCCTTAGCGTAGGAAAAACTAAACCTTAAATGTCATATTTAAGGAGCAAACTTAAGGTGCTTTGTGCAACCGGCCCTTGGATCTTAAGTTGTAGGAAAACAGGTAAGCACACATTAGCAGGTGCTAGGTTGACGGATCGTCTCCAACATGCCAAACAGCGATGGGGTCATACTGTTTGTAACATGAAACTGGTGTAGTCAGTGTTTTAACCAGTTCAAATCACCAGGTCCGCTTGTTTAGGAGAGAGGGAGACCTCTGCAGATAATAAGGCTCATGGTAAAATACTTGTGTTGGTGTGGAGGCAGAAATCTCAGACAGAAATTCTCAAACCCTTGACAGATAGATAAAAAAGAACAAATGAGGGAGGGTCCACTGGTCCAATTTTACACAGCTATAATCCACAGTGTCCTGTCACTGTTGATTACTGTCTGGTTTGGAAACACATCCGAGCACACAATGAAGAAAATGGACAGAATTATCATCACTCCATAGAAACACAGTGCACCATGTGATGAGCAATCAAGATCATGGACGACCCTCTCCACCTGACTCACTATCTTTTATAGTGTCACCCCTTTAACAGAAGCTACAGGTCACCAGGAGGTCACTGTACTGAGATTAATTCCGCCAGCCTCGACCTGTGGCAATCAAAGACACTTGAACGTGAAATAAAACCAAATCTATCAGCATGGACAGATACCACTGAAAGGCCTGTGGGAAAACATGTATTTTTTTTGGCATTTTCAGTGAACCAAACCTTTTAAGAATTTAGGGGCCCAAGCTGCAAGACAAATTTCAACAAGTCTGTAAATGCACATCACAGAAAAAGCAAAGCGCACAGCATGTATTGATTTTGTGAACCGAAACTTCACACGTCAAAACTCTGTCTGCTTGCTTCAAAGAAGAGGGCAAATGATCAACCTCGTCTCCAGTGAACGTCTGATCTGTCTGACCTGGTGTGAGTCTGTGCTGTTCAGTTTTGGATGTTTTCTTTTCTTGTTCTTTGCTCTCTGCCTCTAGACAAAATAGACAGACATATAATAAAATGGCCAAAGACGGCCAACAAGGAAGATCAGTTATCTGTCGGTTTGTGGCTCTATGTGGATTCTACTTTATAGGGCTCAAACAAATAAGGGAACACTTAATGGTCACAGTATAACAGCAAGTCAGTTAAACTTCAGGGATATCAATGTGTCCATTAAGGAAGCACAAGTGATTGTGAATCAGTTTCAGCTGCTTTGGTGCAAATCAACGTGACAACAGGTGCAGTGGAGAGGCAAAAGCAAGACAACTCCCAAAAAGGGAATGGTTTTACATGTGGTGTCCACAGACATTTGCTCTCTCCTTATCCTTCCTGACTGATTCTTCTCTAGTTTGGTCTCCTGCTAGTGTCCTTGTCACTACTGGTAGCATGAGGCGGTACCTGCAGCCCAACAAGGTAGTCCAGGTCCTCCAGGATGGTACATCAATTTGTGCGGTTGCAAAAAGGTTTGCTGTGTCTCCCAGCACAGTCTCAAGAATGTGGTGGAGAGACCAGGAGACCGGCCATTACACGAGGAGAGCTGGACAGGGCCGTAGAAGGGCATCAACCCAGCAGCAGGACCGGTATCTGCTCCTTTGTGTGAAGAGGAACAGGAGGAGCACTGCCAGAGCCCTACAAAATGACCTCCAGCAGGCTACTGGTGTGCATGTCTCTGACCACTGTCAGCATTATGCTGCCTTTAACATCATCCAGTATGACTGGTTTGGCAGTGGGTCAGTGATGGTCTGGGGAGGCAGATCCTTGGAGGTCACACAGACCTCCATGTCATAGCCAAACATACCCTGACTGCTGTTAGGTACCAGGATGAAATCCTCAGAGCGATTATCAGACCTTAAACTGGTGTAGCGGGCCCTGGGTTCCTCCTGGTGCAGCGGGCCATGGGTTCCTCCTGGTGCAGCGGGCCCTGGGTTCCTCCTGGTGCAGCGGGCCCTGGGTTCCTCCTGGTGCAGCAGGCCCTGGGTTCCTCCTGGTGCAGGACAATGCCCGGCCTCATGTTACCAGAGTGTGTAGGCAGTTCCTGGATGATGAAGGCATTGATGCCATTGACTGACCCTCTTGTTACCCTGACCAAATTCCAATTGAGCACCTATGGAACGTAATGTATCGGTGCATCCACAAAGTACCACCACAGACTGTCCAGGAGCTCACTGGAGGAGAGGTCTGGGAGGAGATCCCCCAGGACACCATTCGCCAACTCCTCAGGAGCATGCCCAGATGTCTGGAGTGCATACAGGCACATGGGGGCCAAACACACTACTGAGTCACATTATGAGTTGGATCAGCCTGTGATTTCAATTTTTTACTTTGATTTTTGGTGTGATTTGAATCCAGTCCTCGGTGGGTTGATGAGTTTGGTTTCCATTGACCGTTGTTACGTCATTTTGTTCTCAACAAATTATTCAGTGTGCATCGCTAAAGATTGTCAACTTGAGTAATTTGTTCATCAAGATCTGGTGTGTGATTTAAGTGTTCCCTTAATTTTCTTGAGCAGTGTATTTACAAGCTGACAGGTTGTCCTCTCAATCAGTATTCCTTACCTTCCTCAACCATCTCATTTGCTCTCCTGCCATGGTTCTCTTTGTCCTCTTCATCCCTCCATCTGTCTCTCCGTCTGTCTTCCCATGTATGTCTCTTTGCCCTTATCTTCCTCTGTCAGTCACGGTGCTGTGTGGCGCCCTGCTTAGTATTCCCCTCAGTCACATCTGTCGGCTTGCACTCAGTCACACACACACACCGACACACACGCTGCAGTACCACTGGTAATGACTTGTCTTTTCTAACATAGGCTCCAAATTAGACGAACAAATAGATACAGGCATGTAGTCGCATACCCGCACACACACAGCTGACAGTCTCACGTCCTTGGTCCCAGGATCTAATGTGCAGGAGGACACATGTTACAGTCGTGTCGGTCTAATGTCACGGTCACTTTATATTAAGGGGAAGTGTTTGCCATCCCGCTGAAGGAGCGTCTGGATCATTAGTATCAAGGACATTTAGGTTCCATGTCTCATTTCAGATGGTCTCTTTCAAAGGACGTGGCCTTCTGAATAATGATTCGATGATGGTAAACATTAATGTTTCTGTCTCCTCCAGTCGCTCTGCATTGTTGCTGTCAGTCTCTTTTAAAGTAGCAGCCAAACATTTTTGCATGCACTTTTAATCTAAGCTAAATGTGAAATCAATCACATTAACTTACTGTGAGCCTAAAGGGGTGTTCTGATATCCTCACGTGCCAGATTATTACACAAAATCATCTGAGAAGCTGTGATTGGAAACTGTTTAGAAAAGGGCAAGCTCTTTAAAAAATACTTGGCAGGTGATGAGATGAACCATCTGTCTGTCACAGACGCTGAGGTCAGTTGGGAGAAGAATGACGACATCATTTCCACTGACAAAAGTCTTCAGGGCCGTTTTTTGCTCTTCTTCCACTAAAGAAATACTCCGGTTCTGATACAACTGATGCCATTGCAGCATCTGTGCTAACCTCTTTAGGAGCTGCCATTGTTGATTTGTACAAACATATATTTGTCCGTGTTATCACACACAACTAAACCTGCACTGGACTTAGTGTTGATGCTACATGGCCCACCCAGTGAGTTACCGAGGTGCCCCAATAATCACTGTTTTTGCAACACATTCTCACTCCGACCTCGTCACAAATTGACGTTTGGTCATGGACTTTCAACGTTGTCATACGATATGCAAGGTACCCTGGGTGCGTTGGTTGTTGACATTCTGGGACGCCGAGTCAACTTTAGCCTGTTACATGCATTGTCTGTTTTCAAAATACACCTTTGTTTTCACAGGAAATGGACAGTTTTTATACGGTCTCCGCGGATTGACCTTTTTTTTCCAATATGCATGTGATTACATTTTGCCAACACTGGTACGTGGTTGGGTTTAGGAAAAAAGAACAGGGTTCGCGTTACAATCTACAGGAAGTGAACACCGGCCCCCCCCCCGGTGAAAGTCGGTGGTTGTTGGACCCATCTTTACTTTTGCCATAACAGTAGCAGTTTCCGGCTCAGACATGGATCAATGTTGTAAAAAACCTATCTAACCTTTTGGCAACCATCTGCAGTTAATGAGCCTGAAGTGAAAAATGATGACTGCTTTGTGCCTGTTGGTTCGCAGCTCCAGATAGAGCCATCAGTCAGCTGAATTAACAGGGTTTCTGTTACATAAAGATATAGCATTAATGTTTTATGTAGCGTAGTACTGCAAAGGATTAGGCAATGAGAGGAGGGGAGATAAAGAAGGGGGGAGAAGAGAGGAGGGACTGGGAGGTTGAGAGGGTAAGAGCTGGAGAGGAGGAGATGAGAGGGCAGGAAAGGTGACGGGGTGAAGAGAGGACAGGTGGTGAATATAATGGATTTATATTGAGGAGAAATAGAGGAGGAAGTGAAAATAGAAGAGGAAGGGAGGGGCAGAAGTGATACAGTAAGATGACAGCCACAGTGTCTGCACTGCTGCAGGCGTATGGATACACATATTAGAGAAAAGCAGATATGATCCAAAAAGTGAAATTTGAATAAGACAGTACATCTTTAAGCTACACAGTAATCACACAGCACTGAGTGTATTAAAGTCCAGTTTCATGTTAAATTCTGCAGCGTGCAATTTATATCCTATGCCAACATTTGATGCCAGTACAAGAGGAAGTGTGCCAGGCAGAAAGTAAGAGCAATCTCGTCTAGCTCCCAGGCTGTCAAAAATGCAGCATGAGCAATGGTCCTTGGTGTCAGATACGGACGCACAATGCATCCTTTAGCCTTTATATGAGATGAACGGGGCTTTCAACCAACTCCAATATAGACCCATCTGTGCCCTTTTCAAATGTTCAGAGCAACATATGTAATATAAAGAGCGTGAATATCTGCTTTGGGTGGGTGGGAGAATCCAAAAGCACAGGACTTTGACCCACGAGAGTAGTGTTAAGAACCCATGTGAGATTTATTACACAAAGATCAAGCTAGAGTGCAGCTACCAACACCCTTCATTATAGAGCTCGTAAGTCACGCCCCTTCCGGCAGACCCCCATCGGACCTCTAGGCTCGGAAAATATGAATGGGAGTCAGTGGAGAGAAAATTATTATTTTCTGGTCCCAGTCATTAAATGCCTTGGATTACACAAATGTTTTGTGTGGTTCTAAATAATATTTTTTCATGTTAAGAGTTTGACAGTTTATTGTATGATTCTTCAATTAAAGGCTGTGGAAACAACGTAATGAGAAAGATTAAGTGTACCAGAGACACAGCCATGTTCCGAGTGCGAGTGGTGACGTATATCATACGTGTCGAGAGCAGCGAAGAGCTGTAGTCCACAAAGCGCT
Organism: Epinephelus moara; assembly: GCF_006386435.1. Classification (NCBI taxonomy): domain Eukaryota; kingdom Metazoa; phylum Chordata; class Actinopteri; order Perciformes; family Serranidae; genus Epinephelus; species Epinephelus moara. Next base: position 42,422,778 of record NC_065521.1, on the reverse strand, counting down.
CTCACGCAAAACCTAACAGTATCAAACTTCTTCCCGCTAAATTGTAGCCTTCTTTGCACGAAAAAATATATTAAAAATTCACAAACAACATATGTGAAATTCATGGCACAATTCAAACGGGACCAGAAAATAATTTTCATCTAGCCATTGAAATACATTATGAGAAATCGATTTTTAAGGTCCCATGTACCGGAAACGGAAACACTTACGAGCTCTATACACAAAACCAAACACCAACCTAATGCCACCCCATTCAATGATTTTACTTAGCATGCTGGTGTTGGACAGGCATGACATATAAAGCCCCTTAGTGGCGAAAAAAAGCACTTTTAATGCGCAAACTTATACGGGACGCATTTGCCCCCATATCTACCTCGCGGCTGCCGGCTGCATCCGCCTCCCTCAATACTGAACCAATTTTAAAACGAGTTGTACCTATGAATCATACGCACAAATACACATGGGGAAATAGTGCCTAGGTTGAAAAATACCGAAGTTATCCTTTAACTTACATTGTTGTCTTGCCGCCGCTTTTCCCCTTGATGCTGCCTGATAACGGCTACATATCATGCCGATGTGAAAGGACAGCTTTTTCGTTTGTGTCTGACACCAGATGTCACTGCCCAAGCGCTGGTATTCGACGACTTTGGAGTGAAACCGGGTTGGGCCTTCACACCTGGGTCAAATGACTCTGCAGCAGTCACGGGTATTTAACAACTTAGGCTTCGATCGGCATCGATGGAAACACAACACCCAAATGAATGCATTGATTTTAGTATCTTAACCAAGATACAATGATGCTCCTGAACATAATGGAGCACGTAGCTACTAAAGAGACAGAAATGTCCTACAGGAGTTGGTAGAGACCTAAAGCAGAGCTAAAAGAGAGTGGATATTGGACATACGTTCCACACAATCACAACTTCAAATGAGTTTTAATGTTGCTCTAACACTGCTGTATGTAACTCCTCGATTAAAACAGCGCCACTGTCCAAAGGACTTATGACAATTCTGCATCACTGGGATGAAGGGGAAGCAAATATTTAAGCTACATGGAAAAAAAAGACAAGCAGACTAGAGAGGTACGGGTTAATAAGACAAACCAAGGTCAGGGCGGGAGAAGGCGGAGAAAGAGAGGAGGTGGCGGACAGATTGCTGTGTGACTGAAGGCAGCGTTATCCATCCAATCATCACTGTGTCAGAGGAGACACCCTCTTTCTCTCCCTGCCTTATCTCTCCCTCCTTTCCATTCACTTCACCTTTACAACTTGGTCTCTGCCTTCTGCTCTGTCTCACATCGATCAATAATAACATGTTGAACCAACAGAGAAGAAGAAGAAGAGGGCAGGAAACCGTGGCATTATTTCCTCAACCAATCTAAGCCAAGCCTCTGCAGCACATTGTAGGCATTACAGTTACAGTATGTGTAGTTTTGTCTCCTATTTCAGGACCATACAAACACACACACACACACACACACACACACACACACACCCACACAGGGTTTGTCATGCCGTATCATTATCATGTCACAAGGCTGAATGTGAATTCGGGACAGAGTCCTGCTGAGACAGGCTGACAGTGTTACAGGATGATGATGGTGTGATGGACATGTCCTGACAGAACGGATCACCTAGACTTGTCACCAACCTGGCTGTCAGTTGTTCAGTTCCTGTCAGTCAAGTAGATTATACCTTACACTTAGGCCCTGTAGTAGGCGTTCATGCAAATAGTTTTATTTCCAGAAGTTTCAGAGACATCTGCTGTCAACCCAAAACAGCACTTCATTTTATTCACCTGTATTTGTCAGACGTCTCAGCATCACCTCCTCTCTCTTAAGTGTTTTTGAAAAGCTGGATTGTACCTGAAGTATCTGAACCAAAATCGTGTTCATTTGGTTCAACACACTTAACAACTGCACACGCACACATATTACACTCTAGATGTTTTTGAAGGTGAGCAACTTCCCACTCAAGTTGGTCACAACATCAAACCGTATTCAGACTTTTCTGACAGTTTGTGCAGTAATTCCTCAGTTATACAAACCCATTTTTGAATCAGCTGTCCAGGTGGCTGGTCTCAGACAGTCTTACTGGATGTGGAGGTCCTCAGCTGGTGTGGTTACACAGGTCTGTGGTTGTGAGGCCAGTTGGATGTCCTGTCAAATTCATATCCATGAACTGCCTACACACTCTGGCCTCATAAAGCCAGGCATTGTCCTGCACCAGGAGGAATCAGTCAGGATGGGTAAGGAGAGAGCAACTGTCACATGTAAAGCCATTCCCTTTTTGGGGGTTGTCTTGCTTTCGCCTCCCCAAGTACCTGTTGTCACTTTGATTTGCACCAAAGCAGCTGAAATTGATTCACAATCACTGGCTGTTCCAGGTCTGATCAGTGGGAGTTGATCTGACCTGAAGACTGAAACATGTTGCACTGAGACTTTGTCTAGACATCCATTAAGTTCTGCCACTCGTGGCAGCCGGCTGCGTTGTCTGTCAATCCGTTTGCCACAGTAATTAACTTTCTCTCACTGTGTCTAACTCTTTCTCTCTCATACACTGCTCCTTCCTCCCCCTCCTCCTCCTCCTCTCCTGAGATAGAAACTGGAGGAGATAATGGAAGATAGAGGATCACAAAGGACTGACATCGATTTAGAGCTGAGAAGTGATGATGAACACACACAAACACAGGCACACACAGTGATTTGGTCTGAGTGAGTCACACTGATAGCACTTAGCTTAGCGTGGCTATCCAAGGTGAGGCTGCTCTGACTAATACATGTCCAGCTGTGACAGACAGTAGAAGGAAAGATACACAGTTGTCCTCCTATATGGATTTATCTTGAGCCTTTACATACTCTTTTGCATGTAGTAATAAATTAGATACCAGTCCTCAGCTATTAGCTAAAATGAGCATGAAAGTTGACATTAGAAATCAAAGATGAAGCACCAAAAAAGGGATGTTGCACAACAGCTGTGGTGATGAGATCTTAGTGATTTTCATTCTCCTCTTCTTTGGTGAGGAAATTTTACAACCACTTATGAAACCCTTCCAAGATCAAGTGGTCAAATTAATAATTCATGGTTATTAATCTGAAAGCAGGGCTGTTTTTGGGCAGCAGAAAGGCTGGAATTTCAGAGATGCTTTTCACTTCACAGAGACGGCTCCATTTTCCTCAAGATTAATACTTTAATGTAGCTTGGTAAACTGGAATTTCTTCTTTCTTTTTACAAAATGTCAGCTTTAAAAAGATAAATGGACCCAATGCTAATGAATGGCTGTTTATTACAACCCACTCTCCAGAGTACATGTTGGTATCGCACATTTCTGCAAACAACGGATATGTTATGTATGTTATTATGTTGCGGCTATCTTGACACTTTATTCAACAACACTGTGGTTAACATCTGCTTAGGGTTAGGCACAATAAAAGCTTGGTTATGGTTATTAAAAGATCATGTTTCGGCTTAAAATACCTGGTTTTGGTGGCACAATCCCGGCTGGAAACGCAGAAATGTTTGGCTGAAAAACAATCGCTTTATGTGACACTATAATTGTGGAAACACAACAACAGGTCGCTTAAAAAACAACAAAAATTGGTGGCTAAAAGGCCACACTATTCAACAGGATAATAAAGTTACATATTTGTAACTGCAACAGAATTGTGTGTTTTTGTGATCTATCATTGAGCTGACATCTGAATGCTTTCAGGCACCTGTGGGAGAAGCTGTGGTGCAGATGTTTCAGCTGGTTCAGTTCATCTAAAGCTCAGTATACACTGTGCGATTTTGGGCTGTCCCTGACGAAAGATGTCCAGCATGAAAGAAACATGGCGATCTCTTTGGTTGTGGCTCTAAAACGGTGGTCCTACATGACAATGAGAGAGGTTCAAGGATGGCCGCTGTCATGGTCTTGCAATCAAAGCTGCTGTCATCGTACAGTCTGCATGCATCAAACTTGATGTTGTACCAAAGTTTATTAGATCCATGTCACACAGTGCAGCTGCATTGAATTTATAAGATTGCTAAAATCTCTCAGTCTGTTAGAGGCTTTAAGGGTTCGGGGCTGTCCAGATCCAGCACCAACACTAATAAACTGTCTGCGGGTCCTGTCAAAGAAGCTGCAAGGACGTCAGTGATCTGATGTGTCATTTTGTGCCACATCATGAGCTTTATTCAGACGGGATTAGTGTTTGCAGGGGAGGTCAGGTAATTTCATTTCTGCAGTGGTGGTGTTAATCCTGTCCGGACTGGCCATGTCTGTGTTTTTCACCTTCAACCCTCGAGACACTTCAGCCCGAAACCCCTGCTGTGTGCAGACAAACTCAAAGGCTGCTATGATTACAGCTGTTAGCATCAAGGGCTGGGTGAAATGGCTCAGAAACAAAATATCATTTTCTTTTTTTTTGTGTGTGTGTGGTCCATACTGGACTTCAACCAATAAGCACCCTTCAGTTTCCATGTTGTGTCCCTACAGAGTGAGATACTGCATCCCCTAAGGAAGAATAATAAAGGAACTGCACTGCTTGTTAGTTTGCCATGTGTCAGTTTGTCAGTGTGAACACGTTTGAGTCTTAAGTCTCTGAACTTTTTTCCTCTGCAGGGTGAAGATAAAGTTTCTGCAGCTTCAGTCTGATTTTCTTTCTGTGGTTCCCCATGTTGGCTGGTGCTGGTGATGGTCCAGTGGTGAAGAACAATGACTGGTGACTGGTGACCTGACTAAGGTACATCATACAGGTGTAAGTGTGTGTGATGAATCAGTGCGTTTACATGCACACAGTAGTCGAACTAAGCTCATAGCTTGGCTAATCAGTCAAGTCGAACTTCTCGTCTTGTCTGAGTATACATGCAGAAGAAAAAATTTAATTTCTGACCAAGTACGTCTGACTCCGCCTTGATAGGCGGAGCTGTGTCCTTTTTAATATAGCGCGTATTGAGCGTAGTTCTGGTTGACCCGAAGAGGAAGCTAACGACGAACGAAGATGGCAGAGCATGAATGTAGTCAGCCCAGGTCAAGCTAGCCTGAAGGGCATCAAGTCCTCAGGAAGAGTGCCGGCCTTTGGAGCCAATTGTAAATAGTGGCCAAAATGTGGACTTACAACTTCTGGGTATGTCATCACAACCCCCTCAAATGAGTAATTATATCAGGATTTGATCCATTTGGTCAGATAACATTTGGAAACGTAAGAGAAGAACAAATCATTTTATCCTCATTCAGCTGGCAGAGGGCACTGCAAGTCTGTAGTGAGCTTGCTTTCTGGGCTACACAATGTGGAAGATCTGGGTAATTTCTCTGTAATCCAGGTCATGGTAATCGTAAGTGCTAATATCGTAGGCAACTGGACTTGCTTGCGTTTCTTGAAGACGTTCCGCCTCTCATCCAAGAAGCTTCTTCAGTTCTAAATGACTGGTACGAAGTTGCAGGCTATAAACCCTGTGTGGGTGAGAACCCTTGCAGAGTCGTAGGGGTCAGGTGAGCTCTTAGTTTCAGAGTCGTTAAGGTCACAATGTGAGTCGTAGACCCACCTGGCCACCATGTGAGTCGTTAGGGTCAGGTGGGACCAGGGGTCATCTGGGGAGGGATCCCAAGACTGCATTGTAGGTGGGGGATAAGTAGTGTCATAAGCCACCCCCTCTGTTTAATGATGGTCATTCCAGCTTGACGTAGATGACTTCTTTTACTCCATCACACCTGGGTAGGGGTGCCTGTTTTCCTGTTTATGTTACAGGATGTGGGTAAAGGCAGAGGGTCGTCATTAACCTCATGAGCCACACCTGGGCCTGGAGTGCTTCAGTATATGAAAGCTCACCATCTTCCAACAAAAGCTCTCTTCTTCCCTGTTATTTAGGTTTTTCTACAGACATTTTCACACACCCGTACATGCAGACATGATTGATTACTGACTTTCACACACAGCAACATGCAGCTGTTGTGCAAGACCCTTTTTGGGTGCTTCATCTGTGATTTCTGACTTTCATAAGAACAGTAGCTTTCTCCAATGCTGTATCCAGGTCTCTTTATACATCCATGCTTTACATTATCTGCAGTGTTTCAATGTGCAGGCTGTTTAACAGACTGCAGATGATAGAGAAGCTGATCATGTGATCTTCACCTGCATGTATATCATTGAGGCTTTTCGGTGGATTATCTGCAGGTTTTTAGTTCAAATGGGTTCATCTTAATGGTTAAAATCCCTTAAAATGTAAAACCTTACACCTTTTTCGTTATAGAGCAGGGAGCACATTCAAGATGGCTGCCTTGTCTTTGGGAATCTGGCTCATCTTAATCTAACAAGAATCTATGTAATCCTGTGTGGAACTGTTAAACACAGTTGTCTACTGAATCAAGCTGATTCGATCTGCATTTTCTCTCAACACTGTGGATAATATGCCATCACCTATTCATGGCTGTCATCAAAGTTGGTAGACCTGACTGGATAGCAGTGTCTCCAACATCTATCAACTCCTGGTACATCCTGGTAACAGATCATGCCTCCTTAATGCACTAAGGCGCCCCTCTGTGAGGATGACTCAGTGGTTTCAGTGAGTGTAATCTTTCAGTTGGAACAGTAGAGAGAATTTCACAGAGGGATTTTACCTCAGCCGAAAGGAAACTTTAAATGCTTTATTCATGTGAGCATAGATAGAATAAACAAAAGACTGGTGTTATTAGAGATGTACAAAAGCTGTGAAGACCAAGAGATGAGAACACGATTCAAGGAGGTTGAAACGAATAGTCATTTGAAAACAATGTAATAAATTCAAAGTAGAAAATGGATGGAATGTTTACCAAACTGGACTGATCTGGGACTAGACGGCAGGAATATTGATATTCAGCCAAACCGGAGATTTGACCTATGGCTAAGCCACGCCCCCCTCCACTCACTCGGACAAAATATCAACATTCAGTGACCAGCGCTATGTCAGGTGTGACAGTACACGGCATTTCGCAGGAGGCAACTGATGATTTTTGGAGACATAATGATCAAATTTTGGTGCATCAAAGTGCCACTGAAGTTAAGGTTTTTGGCCCAGA
>NC_065521.1:42392050-42415243 GCF_006386435.1 Epinephelus moara | reverse complement strand
AACACGTTGTATTTGCACATATTTAGCAGAAGTCTTTAAACTTCAGCGTTTAACAGTAGTGTGGTTAATGTGTGGTTAGGTTTAGACACAAAAACTTTTGGCAAGGGTTCGAAAAAGAACATGTTTTGAATGAAAGTATCTGGTTTTGGGGCACAGTCCCCACTGGAAAAGCAGTGATGTCGAATTAATTTTGTGGCACTATCTCCGCTGGAAAAAGAGCAATGGCTTCTGATAAAACATCCACGTTTGATGCCTAAAAATCATCTGGAAACACAGCAATGACGCACTAAATCACAACTGATTTTGTGCTCTGCACTGCAGTGGTCTGCAATTTTGGAAGGCGTCTTGTCAAGGTGTCACACCCTGCACCATCCGCATCGAACCCATGCCATACCTACGGCGCTGAGGCTATGTTGTAACATACGCTGTAGCCTGATGTGCACCTTTGCAGAAATGTAACTACATGTCGCAGCGACGCAGCCCTCCTGTCTGTTTCTGTAAGCAGAAACCATTTCCCTCAGTGGAAACAAAGCTTTTATTTACTTTTATTCACAGATAAGAAACAATAAATTGTGAAGACAGTAAAAGCCTCCACAAAATACTAGAGGTGCAGAGGAAATCTCTGCTAGCTGCTAGGCTAATTTATACAATGTAAAATGCCATGGGCTTGTGCTAGTAACGTTAGCATGTTGTGCTTGTTTGGAAAATGTGTCCAGATAAAGACAAGTGTTTGTCTGTGAATGATGCGAGTTATAGTGAAGCTAGTTTGCGTACTTGTGTTTGAATTTTTCTCTATTAAGACATGTTTAATGTGTGTTTAATGTGTGTTTTGAATCAACTAAACTTTACAGCACTTTACAGAAACCCCACCGCTGACAAGTGTTTTGGAGGTGTAACTGCAGAGTGACGCAGACACACCTCCACACAAGTATAAATGCTCACAACGGCGTAGGATACAGTGTAGACTCTGCATTGAGCTGACGCACAAGTATAAATTCACTTTTAGGTCTATTAATAAACAGCAGTATTTAGTCATTTAGTTCAAAATGTTTTGACAGAGGACAAAGATGTCGTGAAATTGAGCAACACCAAATAACGACACCTGACAATGAGACAATTTTAACCTTGCAAGCGATTTTGTAAAACATTTAAACTGTAGTTGTGATTCTGGATTTAAACTTACATTCACTGTGCATGCACTATATCATTAAACGAGGCTCTGGTTTTCAAAATGGTGGCTATTTTAAATAAAATAACGTTTTAGGTTCAGTTTGCCACTAGGGGGCAGCAGAGTTCCGCAACAAGCTGACAAATGTGTCGACAATATCATCCCATCAAATTAATGAAGAAACAATTTAGTAAACACAGAGTGACCTCACATTCATTTGCAGTTTGTGTCCACCCAGTGAGTCCAATATTCAATCTCCTTTAAGTTCTAGTGTGCTCACCAGCTCCTTGCTAGCTGTGTCTGTCTGCTGTTTGGTGCTGGGCAGGAAGTGTACAGTGGGTTTACCAAAGCTTGTTTGCTGCAAATAGATGCCTGCTGCTGCTGCTGCTGCTGCTGCTGCTGGAAACAGGGTCAATGAGAGCGCTGAGACTGAACCAAACAGTGAATGTGCCATAAAACCAAACTGTGAGCTGAACGAGGTAGGTAGAGCTGCAGAGCTGCTGATAATTAGTAGCGACTACTTTCCTTTTAGTCATTTGACTCAGTGTCACTAAAAATACAGATTGTTGGAGCTTAAAATAACATTTTCTTAAATGTTCCATGTGTCTCAGGAGAGTCTGATGGACAAATGACTTCCTGGTGTCTGACTGGATGCACAAGACTGCAGCTGAGTAAGTCAGTACATGAGGTCCTCTCCCGTTGGGAGCTCTTGGTCTGTCTGTGTCATTACATTCTGTCTGCACCAGTGTTTTCATGGCTGCTTCAAGTGAGAACAATTATCAACAATCTGCAGTTCACTCTGCTCCAGTCTTTGTTCCGAACTCAACAGGGGACTTAAAGTTGTGCAGCAGAAAATGTATTTAACACAACAGGAACAACAGAAACACACAATCTTTAAAAGTAATTAAGATCACTGTAGTATAAATGCATGCAGGGATAAAACTGTAAGTTGCGCGTGGGTGTGTTTGTCTTTCCTGTTTTGCAGATGTGTGTAAAAGTTTCACTTCCCACTTCCTCCCCAGCCAAACTTTTAACCTGACATAATCTGCAGGTAAAAAATGGAGAAGACAAACTGTCAGTGTGTATTGTTAAATTCAGTTTCTGTGACTGTAGCTGATGGTGGCAGAGATGAAGATGATGATGACGACTTTTGACCTCTGATTTTAAAAGTGAAAACATCTCCTTTTGTGTTATTTAGATATTACTAGCTTCTGTTCCCACTGGTGAGTCAGTCTGGCCTGAATAGTATCATAGCATAACACATCACGTCATATTCCATCTCCATAATTAAACCCTACAGACAATGTGTTATACTGGAAAACGTATTTTGCCATATTTTAAACTGTTAAAGGGACAGTTCAACTCAAATAAAAAATTTTTTTTTTTTTTTATCTTACCTGTAGTGCTGTTTATCAGTCGAGATTGTTTGGGCATGAGGTGCTGAGTGTTGGAGATATGGGCTATACAAATGTCTGCCTTCTCTCCATTATAGTGGAGCTAAAGCGCTTGTGGTGCTCAAAACACCAAAAATATATATATTTAAAAAACTCAACATCAGTGTCTCTCTCCAGAAATCATGACCTGGTTACTCAAGATAATCCACAGACCTTGTTGTGAGCAGTTTGATGGAGGAACTATTTTCTTTATACTGAACTACAACCGGCAACCAAATCATCAAATGTGTAGAAAGAAGCGTGCATCTTCTCATGGAGAAGCATTCTTGGAACCCATCGGCTGTATTCGGCGTCTGACTTCCGGCAGACGGCGATACAGCCTCTGGGGGCAGACCCCCAGTTTTTTGGCATTCCGGTTTGATTTGGGCGGAGGAGGTGAATTTCCGTTTCCGACTTCCGTTTATGTATAAGTAAATATGCTGAACCATTGCGGTGGATTCAGAGTTTGCAGTGACGCCAATTATGTTCCACCTTGTTAGTTAACTGCACGGACCGCAGCTGGCTCTAACGTGATTGGTCAATATCACGCGGACTACAAACAGCCTACAACCGGAAACCAGGGCTCTTCTGCTCTTCTTCCGGAGGCAGACTCTACATTCACTGAATGTAGAGTCTGCACATAGTAACTAATGGACAAGAGGTTCATGCTTATGTCAGTGGGAGATATAAACATTAATGGCATCTCCAGCTGAGCTGTAACGTTAGCTAGCTCAAGTCCCGTTTATATGACAACGATTTCAACTGAAAATGGTAAACTTTAGTTGTGTTTTGGGTGCCTGAAAACGCAACGTTTTGAAAACGGGTTCCAGAGTGCAATTTTTTTGAAAACGGAACCGTCTCCGTTGTCATCTAAACTTGCAATATGCAGTTCCTCTGAAAACGGAGACTTTTCGCATAGTCACTAGGCATGCACGAGAAAGTCGACCATCACAACAACAATGGCGGACTCCTGAGCTCTGCTTGTGCTGCTCACCCTGTTGAATTTATCAACACTTCCCCATCACAGTGTAGATTTACTGTAGCAACTCCACCTCGTCGTCCGTCCAGACAAACGTTCATGCGGTTGCCATTTTGTTTGTTTATACATCGCCGCTCTGTAGAAGGAAGCGTAAGTGTCACACCGCCAACTACTGGCCTGGCATGTATACTGCAGCGTTTTTGGTCATTTTTGCGGATCCGTGTGCACGGAGATTGTTATCAAAACGTTGTCATCTAAATGCAGAACTTTTTTCAAAACGAAAATGAGAAACGATTCTGTTTTCAGTGTCGTTTTCGTGTAAACATGGCCTCAATGGTGCTAGTTGAGCTAACAGTAAAAGCATGCTTCCCTCTGCACAGTGATGTGTTTGACATCGTACATTCCTGCAAACCATGGATACATTACATTAGTATGTTTCATATGTACCATATCAATGTTTATAAGGTGACGTGGCATATGAGCTGACTTTGTCATGTAGAAGAAGAGCGGATGGTGGATGGTGTGACACTTTGACAGGACGCCTGCCAGGCTGCAGGCCAGTGTTTAAGGCCAACAATCAAAACCAGGTTTTGTTTTAGCCAGTCATCGCTGTTTTTCCAGCAGCTTTTTAGCCACCAAATGAGGTGTTTTTTTTTAGCAACATGTTGCTGTTTATCCACCAGGTACAGCACCATGAAAAGCAGTTGTTTTTTACATTGAGACATCACTGTGAATCCACCTGGGATTGTGCCCCCAAAACCAGGTATTTTAAACCAAATTATTATCTATTTCCAACATAACCAAGTAGTTTTTGTGCCTTACCTAACTACACATTAACCACAGCGTTATTGAAATGTACAGGCATGTCAAATTTGAACATATCCACTACACAGTAACGTGCAAATGTAATGTAAACTGTAGATTGCAGAAATATACAATGCCAACAATTTTTTTCTGAGGATTTGGTTGGGTTTACAGTTCTAGTTCAATAGCCAGAGAATAGTTCCTACATGAAACTGCTCACAACAAGGTCTGTGGATTATCTCAAGTAACCAGGTCATGATTTCTGGAAAGAGACATTGCTGTTGAGTTTTCCAAATGTATGTTTTTGGAGTTTTGAGCACCACAAGCTGAGCGCCATCTGGTTCCAGACATCTCTACAGCTGATATCTCCAGAACTTGGCAACTCACACCACAGCAATTTATTATTCAAATATTTTTATTGGCTTTTTAAACTGCAAACACATACAATACAATCAACGAGGCCACAAACAGCATTCACAAGATACATGAAAATAAAGCAACAATAATGATATAAAACATATACGTATTTAACAGTAAATGTATATATATATATATATATATATATATATATATATATACTTTATATTGAAGACCAAAACTGTACCAACTTTGGGCATGCCCAAAACATATGGTAGAGGGTGGCCGGAGCCTGACAGCATCGGGAGCAGGTCTGATCCACATCTGGATACATCCTGGCAAGTCAAACGGAGACAAATGGAGCCTGTGGAGCACTTTAAACTGGAGCAAACTATGTCTGATACAGATTGAACTTGAATGTATTCTCTTAATTGCACTTTGCCAGGAGCCACCTGAGACTTCAAATCCCAGTTCCTCCTCCCACGCTGCCCTAATATTATTAAGTGATGGAGAGGCAATCATTTGAATACTCTCATACAATCTGCTCACTCCCCCTCTTTGATTCGGATCTCCATCCAACCACTCATCTATCCAGTCATTTGGCGGGAGTGACGGAAAGGAAGGGAAATGCATCCAAACAAAGGACGCCAAAATAATTTAGACTGATCAGCAGCACAGGTAAGAGGAAAAATATGCATTTTCGACTTTTGGGCAAATTGTCCCTTTAAATTGGTCAGCTTGACCCAACACATAACCAATTACAGCACCCACACTACCATACTGTATAGTATGCCAGAAAGATATTTAGTATGTCCCAATATGGAAAATGAAGTATGCCAAAAATACCAGGATGTTTGACTACATCTGGTCCAGTTTTGCAGTCTGTAAGCCAGCATGCTTTTCTGGCTATTCTGACCCACAATCCTCTGCACAGCATATGATACGTCACATCGACTGAGCCGCAAACAGATGACAACTTGACAGCTCATTGACAGCTGACAGAAGTCTCAGTGATGGAAGACAGAACATTCAAGTAACTGATGACCAGTAGAGTAGCAATAATAGGAATATTGATTGTTTAAGTTAACAAAATAATCATAATTATTACACACATATCAACAACAATTATCTCCAAGGTAACAGATATAAAAGTGTCAAAGTTCAGGGTGTGATGTTTAAGGGCAGCTGCAGTACATACTAAAAGTAAAAGGAGAAGTATGCAATTTGGAACGCACCCCGAATTTTATTAACATGTAAACTAATGAGGAGACTGGAAGTGAATTATGGTACTTCACATCCGCTCCATCTCTCTGACTCATTCACTACAAACCATTCATTTGTTTTGTCACACAACCCACTGAATACTTTTTCCTGCTGGAAATTTGTCTTTGAATTGAATTGCTGTGCTCCAGGCTTTTTTTTTTTTCACTTTCCATAATACATTTTCTCTGGCAGTTTGTTTCCTTGTTTGTTTGCTTCCATTTGAGAATCCTCTGCATCACGCTGTTTTGTTGACTTGCCAGATCTCTGTAGGCTCTTTCCCTGTGACGTCCTTTGAGACACATTTGATGAAGAGGGAAATTAACTTGACATGAAACTCAATGAGAAACACTCAGCATTCCCTCAGAAATGACTAGTCCCACCCTGAGGCGGAGCAATTAAGCCCTAATTCCTCCACTGGAACTAATCACTATTGGATTATAGTTTCACAGGTAGCACTCAGGTGGTGATGCCGGGTAATGTGAAAGTGTTGTGGAGATAAAATATCACAGGCTCAGCCGACTTCACCGGGATCACTCGGTCATAAAAACAACACAAACTGCACTCGGGTTCTTTGAGGACAAATCAAATGTTTGGAGCAGAGGGAGCAAAGGCATCAACTGCTGGTCAATATCTGTGTGCAAGACAACACACCATCTACATAACCTCAAAATGCTGCGTGTATGGACTTGATATGCAGCTTTAGTGCTCCCCTGTGGTGACAGAGGGCACTGCACGGGGCATTCAACAAGTGCCAGGTTCAGTTTATTTCATAGATACAGCAAAGACAGCCACATGCTTTCTACTCTCTACAGCTTTTTGTTATCAGTGGAGCATATCGTATGTATAATAATATACAAGACATGACTCAGCTGGCCTCCCTGTGTTGTGTGTTTTTGCCCTGTGTTGTTGTACTAGTGAGATTTACAACACACAAAGGCCTTCCTCAATGTTTTTACGTCACCCACACACAAAGCAGCCGATATGCTTCAGGCAGTGGAAATGCATTTGATAAGGCTTCACACCCCGTTCACATATCAGGGGAGATTTGTGCCACCAGATATGATTCAGAATTGTGTAACTGATCAAAGGTTACCTCTGATAACATACAGAGGTGGAGACGAAAGGCAACTCCAGTCAGTGTCAGCGACGTTGTTCCAACAGGGGGCGCTCGGTTGGAGAAACAGATTTTACCTGCAATATTTAAAGTGAACTGATGGGTGTTTATTTAAACTTAAATATCTTATAATCAATATTACAGGCTGCTGACTTGAAGGAGGTGAAATGTTGATGGTTACAGCGCCCTGACTGTGTTCCTCTAACATATGGGATACTGATTTGAGAAAGATAAGGCTCTGGAAAAGTCTGATGGACTTTAAAGTAAATAGCAGGTGATTCAGTGAACTCACTGTATTGTCAGAACTGGAAATAAGGCAGGAACGTCCAATAAATTAAAACAGACAGACATTTTCACTCTCAGTTTGACTTGAAGCTGCCTGTTTATGCAGGACAGAGTGTTACTGAGGACTGCCTCTGTGTGCTGGTACAAGTATCAGGTACTTATAAACCCGTGTTTGCTTGATTGTGCCCCCCATCCCCTCTCACGCTCTCTCCCTCTCTGCTTGGTGTATGGCGCCCCCTCCTGTTCCTCCCGGTCCTCTCACATCATTTGAAGCAGTCACTCACAAAGACACACCAACTGTCTCCTGTCAAAACTCAACAATTTGTACATTTAAACTAAAAAAGAATGATTTTTTTAACCAGTTTTAAACCAAAAATCAAAATAGAGACATCCTCCAGGGGAGTAATTATGACCACAGATACAGTTTTACATTTTATTTAATCTTTAATTAGTTTCACACTGGTGGCAGCACACTGAAAAGTTCGCTCTTGTCCTTTACTCGTGTCAAAGTTTCAGTATTTCCTCTGACAACCATGAGATAACATGAAATAGAAATTGAGAAGTCTGTCAGCGATCGAGAAACCTTAGTGATCGAGCACCCACTGGGTGTCAGATGAGGGCCCACAGAGCCCTGGGGTCGGTTTAGGTTAAGCAGGTGAACCCAGGAAAACATATGAGGTCTTTCAATATGCATGAAAGTCGTGGTCATGTGGAACAGTATCCCCTTATATTCTAGGAAATATGGATGTATAAATGAAGGATTAAAATAGCATCGGCAGCTGCTGCATCTATTTGCACTGATTCTCAGCATGTGTTTGGGGACATGTGAACTTTAAGATTCCTGAAAAGGCGGACCCATAGTTCACAGAGGACCCCCGGTGTTGTTTTCCTCCCTCTTTCTAGGTATCTGTGTTATTTTTGTTGTCACTGTTTCACCCTGTCAATCTATTGTTGGTTGATTAGACCAGAGTGTTGCAGAGTCCTGTAAAGAACATTATAATGTTGGGAATCCAGCTGTGAATGTGAGGACCTGACTTTTGAAAAATAGCCTCAGCTGAACTCTCTGCTTAATATCCACAGCAGGAGAGGAGAGGAGAAGTTGGCCCCTGTGGTTCGTAGCCTGTGGCCAGAAATATCGCACGCTGATCTGTGGTGCGTATGCAAAGCAGGATATGGCTGAAAACTTTTATTTGTGGTCACTTGACTTCTCTGCAGGCTGTTCCATCAGCATGTGTCAATGCACGGCATCTCTCGAGTTCGTTTAACATCTGTGCAAACTATAAGGGAATTTAGAAATGACAGATAATGTAGAAATAATTTGTCTGATTAAGTGTCACTTGATAAAAATACTTAAATATAATGTTATATTAACAGCCAATTTAACAAATTAAAAATGTAGCCTATATAAAAGCTTATTGTGAAGCAAAGCTGTAAACATGGTACCCTTATCATATTTATTGTGAAATTAATATTACCAATATTTGAAGAGATACACGTCAGTAAAATTTCTTTACACAAAACACACACATATAAATAAATGAACACTGAATAAGTGTCACTTTACAAAAATACTTAAACATTATGTTATATTAACAGTCTGTGGTCACGTGTTGATTAAATATAAAAACTATATTGTATGTAAAAGCATATTGTGAAGCAAAGCTGCAAACGTGGCATCCTTATCATATTTATTATTAAGATTATATTACTTATATTCTGTACAGACGAACAGATGCATGCCAGTAAAATTTCTTTTCACAAAAAAATCATATATAAAACATAAAGTTGGGTGCAGATATATGATAATAATAATAATAATAATAATAATAATAATAATGTATTTTATTTATAGGCCCCTTTCAAAGCACAGCAAAAAAACAAATTAAAAAACCAAGCAGCAATGTGTCAACAGTTCATAAAATCAAACAATAACATAATGTACAATAAAAGTAAAAAAAAAAAAACTAGACAAAAAATATATTATATAAATATATATTGTAAATATTTAAATACATGACTATAAGGCATTCATTGTGTATGCATTAATGTGTGAGGAAAACAAAATTAAAAAAAATTAAATAAAAAAATTAATTAGCCTATATGTATTAAAAAATAAGTATATAAAAGTATGTATTTCAGTGAGTAAACTTTTGGTAAATTAGCGCATAAATTATTACTTTTAATCATGTTTTATGACACCAAATAAAAGTTAATATATATAAACAGTGTATAAAGTTTTATTATAGAGAGCTCCGGGTCTCCTCCTGCTTCGATGGACGTGTGAATCCGCGCATGCGCTGTGCCGCTTCTGTCAGCCAGGGCGGTGATCTCTCTCTCGCGCGCACACACTCTTTCTTTACGTCTCTCCCTCTGTGGGAAAAACCCGAGCAGGAGGAGAGCAGAAGGGGGGAGGAGGCGGACTGCTTCTTCTTCTTCTTCTTCCGATACAGCGGCGGCGGCGGCGGCGGGATATTTAGAGAAATAAATCAAAAAGATCCACGCGGCAGCCCCCCACCCCGGTGCGGAGCGGCAGAGGAAGAGAAAAACCACACGGATGTGCCTCCGAAAGCGCAGCGGATACCGCCCTCCGGACCTTATTAATGCCAAGATTGTGAGTATCTGATCGGCTGCAGAGCGCAGCCTGAGCACGGGGAGGGGAGGGCTGCTGCTTTCAGTTTAATTTCCCCTTCTCCTGGGCTCCAGTCAGCGGCGGGGCTTCTCCTCGCTCCGCGGTGTAGAGGAAAAGGTCGGGCTCCGTGACTCCTTCCCTCCCTCCTTCCCTTCGTTCCTTTCTTACCTCCTCGGCTCCCCTCTCAGTGACGGGAGGCAGTCTTTGGAGGAGGAGAAGGAGTCGAGCTCACCCCGGTGTGTTGTCACCGTTTCTTTACAACGGTTTTCTTAATGACAGCAGCCGGACTGATCCTGACGCTCATCTACTGCTGCTTTATCTGTGACATTAAAACACACAAGCAGCTTGTTGGTAGAAACTGTAACAGGACTTTAAAGGGTCTTCTTACTTTATTTCAGTTTTCTTCCTCTCTGTGTGTCATACTTTCAGCTTAATGTTTCTGCTGTTTAACTATGGACCCTTCATAGTATGGTTCATAGGGGAGACTGGGGTCAGTTGTAACACAGGTCAGCAGTTAAGGCCGTTTTCAAACTTGCTGGTATGACAGTTGACCCTTCGCTAAGTCCCGCCCTAGGACGCAGGGTCCGACAACAACGACTCAAACGCCCTGGTCACACTGAAAGCGCGCCGCACTGCCTTTTAAAAAAAAATAAATTCCACTAGTGAAAAAGAAAACGCTTGCTACGCCTTTTTATTGTTGCCAGGCAACCATGGACTCCCCTCCTTATTCTCACCTTCTCGTGTAATCAATCCATTTATTTTAGTTAATCGACAGTAATTAGTAGCTAGTTCCTGAAATGTTGAGGCAGAGGGTACTTCCTGTGGCTCTGGTTGAGGCTGTCAGCAAATAGTTTGTTGGGCACAGATAAACAGAGATCTGTGTGGGTACATGAGACCCTAAAGAGGAGGCTGGATCATGGGGAGTACCACCAGTTGGTCCGGGAGCTTCTCCTCCATCATGGACGTTTACAGGCATATTTTAGGATGACGCAGGGGCAGTTTGACAACCTGCTGTCTACCATCGGGTCATAAAGCTCTGGGTATCCAGCAACCACTACCACCAGTTTCTTCTCCATTGTTTACCAACTGGAAACTTGTTGTCGTGACCACCACAGAAGGCCCACCTCTCAAATCATCTAATTGGACAATGGGATAAACGGTGACGAAAAAGAGATGACGTGGGGCGCTTTTCCACTCTGAGTTGAAGTTATTTCAACGCGAGGAGTTCGGAGCACTCCGACAAAAACACCAGGCGCCTAGAGTGCAGAAACGCAAGGCGTGTCGCAACGCAAAAACCACGAGGCAAAAGCTTCATTCTCATTAAAACAATTACAAAAAGGCGCCTCCAATTGCTTAAACGCTCTCTGTGTGATCAGGGCCTAATGCAATCGTTTCAGATTTCCTTCATTTTCAGGCTGGTTTTATGGATTTGGAACTAAATGTTGTGCGTAGCTTTAGCTAGCTAGCTACTGAAGATATAGCCTACTGAATGTATACATCTGCTGCTTTTGCTTTTTAATGATTATAACAGTGAAACAAAGACCGACCCTGCTGTACAGGAACCANACATCCTGGATATATCCTTCAAACACAGACTGTAGACCCCTCTGTCTGCTTCTCTCTGGAATCACTCTTTTGTTTTTACAAAAATATGATCATATTTCTTCAGGGAGTGCAGTTAGTTACAGTGTGGGCTCCATGCTTACTGCGACAGCTTGTCCAACCATCACAAAGGGGCGGGGCTTAGTGAAGTTAAAAATTAAATTTTGAATTAAACTTCATTTTTGAGAGAATAAAGCCCAGTTTAGACTAAAGATTTATGATGAGACGAGTAGAAACAGGCAACTTCAGCCAGTTCACACCAACGCAACTTTTGTCTGCAGTGCTCTAAAACTGTTTTCTAGTTGCGAATCTTTGGTCTGGACTGGGCTGAACATAGGGTGGGTGGCTTTTGCAGCATTCCCAACCTTTGTTATTCTACACAAAAATTTTCCCCATTGAAATGAATGGAGGAATGTTCAAATTTGACACAAATTCAAGGTTTTTTAAGCATTTTACAAAGCTTCTTTCTTCATTCATACATTCATGTAGAAACTTTAAAATGTTCCACATCTTTAGTACATTCTGGCTCGTACTCAACTTTCAAATCTCATTCAAACTTTTTGAAATACCGTCAAACTTCAAAAATAAAAGCCTCGTCCCAATTAAACGTCCAGTCCCTTTTACTGGGACTTATTGAAGAGTTATGGTTTGTTCGTAGCCACAATGTTGCTAGGCTAGTGAGTTATTACCTGAGCAACCACAGAGTCAGTTTGCAGGATTGTGTGTCATACTTAGTGTGCATTTGGACACGCCCCATTATCTGAGACAAAACAAAAACAGCATCTGCAATTTTTCCTCCTGCATCTTAAAGACTTTACTGATTTTGGTATTGGCAATCGATAGAGAATCAGTTGTGTCGGCACATCCCTTAAAGCCGCTACAAGGAACTTTTAACTGGATATGCAAAAGTGTCTCGTTTCTGCTGATGTCTGTGCGTGACCTACAACAGCAAATGAGACCATCGGTGTGAAGATAAGCTATTTCTATATAGTGTATATCCATACCTTTAGGAAACTGTCTCCGGGTCCGCCCCAGGTCGCTTCCAGGACGAAGTGATTTACGGCACTCAGACGGCACACGTCTTACCTAGCTGCTTACATTTATAAATAGTCGCTATTCCTCCTCCTCGACCCGACGTCCGCGGGGAGTTAAAATAGCAACAATCATCGGGTAAAAGTTCTGTGAAAGCACTGGCCTCACCAACAGTCAGCCACGTCTCAGTCACACAGAGAAAATCCAATCCTCAGGAAGTCAGGAAATCCTTCAGGATAAACGTTTTGTTCACTAGCGATCTAACATTTACCAGCCCAATCCTGGCAGGAGCCGGCGGGTCCACGGCGTTAGCTGTCCGGGGAGCCACACACAGAGGCCGCAGGTTGCGCAGATTCACCCCGCGCCAGCGGGGACGAGGAGAGCAGGGGCCGCGGGGCTGGAACACCTCATCCGGGCCGACGACAGGTACCAGCCAGGCGTCGACAGGGTCCAGCGAGTGCCGAGAAATAAAGAGGCGAGGCACCGCTCCATACTCAGTCCAAGAAGCCGTGGAAGTGCTCGCCAAACAGGCCTTCAGCCTTACCAGCCGACCGCTGCGTTTACCCCGGCGGCAGTGGCGCTTACGCCGGAGAGGTGGAGCTGGGGCGCGGCAGAGGTGAGCTGGGATCCCCGATAGGAGCGGGGGCAAAGTTTTCCCGTCTTGTTGTTTCATTCATCCCCAAAACAAACACATGCGCGAGCCAGGTAAGCGTCTTTACGACAATACGCGCTAGAGCTCATGGGAAATGTAGGCTTCATTCCGGCAAAACACTACCGCTTTTGTCTACAGGGTCGCCAAAATCAACTCAAAATGAAAGTTCCTTGTCTTGTAGGGGCTTTAAATGGGATAGACTGTATATAAATAATGGACATAGTCACTGTGACATCACCTATTGGTTTGTGGACTCCCGTTTTGAAGCCTCAGGTTTGGTATTTTAGCAGTCTTGGATTTTTGGAGCCAGAAGTGACCAGATTTGGACGAGAGGGTGGAGCTGTGGAGGAGAGAGGGGTGGATCTGAAGCTGAGGGCACTATCTGCAGACAACCTGTCGCTCAAAGCAGCCATGCCTCTAATTATGTGTAACTCTAAGCCTTAACAAAGTTAAAGCGGGTAAGTTATTTAAACATTCACCCCTGTACAGCTGTCACTAATGGGGTAAGTCGCTACAGAGACCCAAACTGTTTTTTGTATCAGGCTGTGAACATGTTTATTTCCGCTGTAAAGTTGGATATTTTAACAGCGTTGTCTGAAGGGATTGACTCACTTTTGGAGCCCACCTCAAGTGGTCATTAGAGGAACTGCAGTTTTTTTTTTGTCCTTTTTTCATGTGTCCTCTCACTGAATTCGGAGGTTTGTTGGTCTGTGAATGCAGCAGTTTGTTGAGTTTGACTCGTGGGGTGGAGAACTGAGGAACAAACTGTTTGATCATCACCCTCAAGACTTGCTTTGGATCAGTTTGTGGTCAGATCGATCATAGCTGATCGGATCAGATTAATGGATCTGCTGCCGCAGAGGCGAGCGAAAGCAGTTTTTTATTTAATTTTTTTAGCTGGTCAAACCCACCATGTGGTGCTTGGTTATCATGGGAACGTGGCTGGTTACATCTAAATTAGTTTGGAAAAACATTTATGGCACCAAAACTATATGGAGAGAATTACAGCAAAAAAAAAATGTAAATGTGGCAACAAATGCTTATATTGTGGCCGTGTGCCACAAATAAACGAATGTGTGGTAAACCCTGAAGACTTTTTGGCCAGATCACCAAACAAGTGCTTAGCATTAATATTTATATATAATCAGCATTGACGTCATAAGTAAAATACGGAAACATTTTCAAAAATGTTATAGTTGCTGAAAATATAGAATCTAGTTGAAGCTTTTTTGGCCTGTGTTTTTTTTTTTACTTATTTAGATTGACTTGACTTTGAAGGTGATCATGATAAGAGGTTTTGTGTTTCTATCTGGATTGTAGTTTGACAACTGATGTCCCTGTAGGAGCACAGGTTACTTTGTCGGAAAAAGTGAAAATGAACTGTGGTTGTTGTTCCTCATAGGACTGTGAATGCATACATTTTAACGCTGGAATTAAACCCCTAACTTGGACAGAGTTATTGTCTTGCTCTAACCATGTTACACATCCCCCCCTATTCCTCTAAATTAGCTCTGGTTCTTGATCCGGTTCTGTTCAGAACTCTTGGGACCTTGACCTGCAAACTTTTGTGCAGTTAATACTGATGTTTGTTTTCACCCAAAAAAGCAAGCATGGACCAACTATTAAGACCACTGTACCCTCTTTTTTTCCTAACCATTTCTAACTTGACTTCTCCATTGTTGCCTTCTCCATCCTCTCTTTCCAACCTGAACACGCCTACTGATGTCGTCATGTACAACCTGCTATTTTTTGGTTCCAGATGAGAACCAAGTTTTCTGGCTCTGACCCAATTTACTTTCGGTCGAAAGGTTTTGAACTGTTCAAAATTAGTTGCAGGAACCAGAACGAAACTGTTGGTGTAAAGGGACACCAGAGTGTCTGCGTGTTCTTAAAAGTCCTCAAATGTCTTCAAATGTATAAATATTTGGCCTTTAAAGTCATTAGATCGTCTTAAATTTGAGCTTGTTAGGTATAAATTGCCACGAACATTTACTTGATTTAATTTATCCATTGTTTAATTTACTTGTGACAAAATGAGTCAAGCTCTTCTGATATTGCAAATCTTAAAACCTTCTACTGAACCTAATACTGCTTTTCTGTGTACTTGCACTTACCTGTTTGCAAAATATAGATGAACAAAACTTACTCCAACAACCATATTCCTACACAAAGCCCACCTGTGCTCAGGACTGCATACTTACCTGCAATGCTTGGATAATAAAAAGACGATTTGTCCAAGTCAGTCTTAAATTTGGTTTAAAGTCGTCTTGCTGAGGTCTTAAAAAGCATTAAAGTTAAGTGTCTGATACCTGTAGACATCCACGTTACACAGAGAATTCAACCCAGACTCTAGTTTATTGTCAGTGACACATCGAAACACTCCATGAGCTGATATTTGGGGCAGTTAAGACAAAAATATCCCTGTGAGATTCCTTTACTTTTCCTACAGTGTCTTTGTGCTGAGTTTATGGTGACCTTGCTGTACTTGATGGTATGTTTACATATAAACTGACACTATGAAGTTCCCATGCTGCTCCGACAGCAGTCCAGTCGTAGTCTTGTTGTATACATTTTTCTGTAAAGTATAACTTCAATATTCCTATTTGGACTTATAGCTTTCTTATATAATTCCTGTTTATGACCATATAAGGTGTCGCCTGTGGTTCGGCACTTTTAGGAGGAAGAGACACCAAAAAGCAGAAACGAGTGTGCTGTTGCGTTAGTGTATCCTTAATTTGAGCAGAGAAGGTATTTTACAACTGATCCCTGTCGTTCTTTCTTCTAGATGCTTCATCCCTTCATTGTGTAGTAGATGTCTTGTCATGACGCATACTGTCCAGCTTTGGGTGAAGGTTTATCGCACAGGAAGGTGCTTTTGAAATCAGAAATAAAGGTGGAAGGAGGTGTCAGACATGTCAGTTTTTTGAATGCACGGCTCTTTGCATTTCTTCTCCGCTTTCTATTTGATGTGTCTGAGCATGTGGAACTGCAGGCTGTGAAATGTCAACATCCATCGCCTTTTATCCTCATAAATCCCTGTGTTTTGAGGTTTTTTCCTGAGGCCGGTTCCAATTACACACTCTGTTCTTAAAAAAAAAAAAAAATAAAAAGGAATCCTCTTGAAAGAGAAGTGAGATTTGTTTGTAGGCGTTCGTAGAGGTTCAGTGGTGTAAAAACCTTTTTTCTCACGTGACTGGACAAACCGAGCTGAAGGAGGAAAAGTTTTATTAAACCGCTTCCAACATATTTTGTGTGACATCACCCTCAGAAATCACAGGCAGCCTCCTCTACATGATCTGTCATTATTTGGGGATTGTTACCCAAAGCTGCGGTTGTATTCTGTGTCACAGGATCAACAGTATCAGCTGTCAGAAAAAGAAATCTGTGGCCAATTTGGGGGTCCCACCCCTGAGGTTAAGAAACACACGCCTCTCAGATACTGACTTGTACCCGATCAGGAAGTCTAGAAGTTTTTTTCCTTCCTCTTGTTGCCAGTTGGTGCACACTTCCTCTTCCTGCGTCTTTCTTCATTGTGTCTGTTGCTTGCTTCCTCTTTTTTCTGGTCATCGCCTTCTCTTCCTCGTCTCTCTCTCTCTCTCTCTCTCTCTCTCTCTCTGTCTGTCCCCT
Organism: Epinephelus moara; assembly: GCF_006386435.1. Classification (NCBI taxonomy): domain Eukaryota; kingdom Metazoa; phylum Chordata; class Actinopteri; order Perciformes; family Serranidae; genus Epinephelus; species Epinephelus moara. The sequence goes on along the minus strand of NC_065521.1, from coordinate 42,398,298 downwards.
CCTTTGTTTTTTCTTTTAGTCTCTTATTGTTTCTTTCTGTCCACCTTTAATGCATAGATGTGTGTGTGTGTGTGAGTGTGTGTGTGTGTTTGGGTTTTTGTATATGGTTGCCATTCTGTGAGGTGCATGTCTTCATCATCATCTTGTGCCAGGATCGCTGGTGATTTTACTGGTGGCTCTTTGTCGCTGCTTTGATGTCTTAAGTCCATAAAAAGCCACATAAAACTAGCATTCCCATGTCATCTGCGATGTCAGATTAAAACCTTAGATCTCCCCAATCTCAGATGTTTGTCCAGGAACCTTATTTTTAGTTTGACCACCACACATTTTTGAGGTCATCCAGTGGGATTTTTTAAAGGATCACATCAAGAGGTCGGAGAGTTTTCTCAGCCCACAGAGGACCGTGTCGTTCTTCCAGTAATATGAACTCAACAGAAATTGGAGTTCTAAGTAAAATGCTGTTCCTGGAGCTGTAGACCAAATAAAAACACGCTGGGAAATGAAAGCTGCACGATTTTTTAGTTAGTTTCAATGTTCATTTATCTGCTAATTATTTTCTTCATGAATCATTTGGCCCATAAAGTGTCCCTTAAAAATGTCCACCATTTTCAGAAACCCAGTGTGATCAAACAGGTTTTGTCCATTCCAAAACCTTAAGATATTTATACAACATAGACGATTATTCTTTCTTCATTAATTTAAGATCGTAAAAGAATATTTTACTGCTGGAAAGTTGGTCTTTTCATCAGTCTAGGATGTCCATGCAGTAGAAAGACACAAATACTTTTGAAATTGGTGCTACATGACCAGACAAAACAAAGATAAAGGGCTGTGGCGTTTGCTTTTCTTCTTCTGCAGAGGCAACACAGCAACAGAATCTTGGTTCATACTTGATCAGAGCTGCTTAGTTTTTTCTTTCAGCTTACGTTTTTACAATGCAGGAAACAGTATGGCACCCACTCTCTGTTCACAAATTCTAATGTCACAGTCAGAAAGTGCACTGAAATATGTTACTGAAGACATCTTAAGCGAGAAATAAACAACGCAGTGAGAGAATCTTGGTTTATTATTGATCAACACTGTCTACTTTTACTGTTAAATTGGAGTTTGGACTGAGAATCTGAGACAGATTATGTTGTGTTGTGCTACAAAGTTGGTTAAAACTCAGCAAAATTTGCTTTAAAATTCACTTAATTTGGCCTGAAAAGTGATGTTGATGTCATGTTTGGCTGAAAGTTTTGCAGGCAGGCCTTAACAATCAGTAGCCCCTTTTACACTGGCAGATTTTCCACGAATGTTGGGCCGTTTTGCCGGCAAGCTGCGAGCGTTTAGACACATAGAGCCGGGTTGGCGAGTTGATCCGAGGTACCCAATTTTCCACCTTGTAGGGTAGACATATTGGCGGAACCCTTTTCATTTAAACAGACCGAGGCCGGCTGTTGATGACTTGTGGGAGGAGCACGCCGCACGTGCGATCCACTGGCGGTGGACTAACAGGAAACAGCTGATAGCAGGAATTAGCGAGCAGCTAGTAGCAAGAGGGAAACGCAAACCTGACAGACACTGTAAAGATGAGCAACTGGGGAGACAAGGAATTGCGCGCCCTCCTTGTCCTCGCAAACAAAGAGGCCATTAACCGTCAGATGACGGGGACGGTGAAGAACAGGCCGACGTAGGAGATAATCGCCGAAGGACTGACCAGCCTGGCTTCCCTCCCACGTCACTGTTTACGTCACACGCTGAGCTACATGTTTTGTAACTTGCTCACGCCCCCCATTGCCCCGAAAAAGGCGCATTCTGTATAAACAAAAGTAGGTAGGCGTCATTTTGCTGCACTCCCCAATTTTGTTTTTATACTGCCAATGCTGAAAAAAGACTGATTGGGCTTTCCTGCAAGTTTGCACAATTCCTGTCTAAAAAGGGCTAATGTATTTGGATGAGAACTGCATTGGTGAATATCAGATTGTATTATCAGTATAAGATTGACATTTTTGTTTGGCCCAGATCAGATCTGAAAATATTATAATCAAGCAATACCCACAGTAACACCTATATGTCAGCCAACAAAACAAAAATCTCAAAACCATTCCATGTGGTAATTTCCTTTTTAGCATGTCCATAACGCATATTTGATCTGCACCACATTTCAACTTCAAAAATCAGAAATAGCTTATATCGGAGCGCCCTGAGACCCAAATAATCTCAACGTTCCTGGTCAGATTCCACATGAGCACTTTTGTTGTTTGCCACACCCCTCTCAGTCCGCTTGTTTCCTGTCTGTTTCTTCACTATCGACCTCTGATAAAAGCAAAAAAAAATTCAAAGAATTATTTCCTGGGGAATACAAATGTGGTCTTAGGCATCATCATCACTTGCCAGGATTAAGTCCTCAAAATTTGGATTCAGTTTTACATCAATCAGTCCTTTACAATCATATCAAAACAGTACAGGGACTGTATGGGGCTCTTCACAGTGCTTTAAGAATCCAGAACTTAAGATATACTTTGACTGAGCTCAGTCATACTTTGTTTATTTGTATACTAATCTGAATGTGTATATTTTTTAACAGTAACAGTAAATCTCTGTTTTTAAAGTCTTGTCTGACTGCCACACTTGTCGGGTTGGAGGCCAAACTAAATTGGCCTTTTCTGTTTCTCCAAAATGACTTCTTAGCATTAGCTTTCCTAATTGAAACTAATTGGCATGATGAGCAACAAGCCTGCCACTAATCTCTGTCTCATGGTTTCAATGTGGAACTCAAGTTACTCTCTTAAAGGGAATTTTGAAGGAAAATGAACCCATGATGTAAACTAAAACACAGTGTGGCTGCTGTTTGAAAACCTTGTAACTCCAACATTTTAAATTCCATCCATCCATTTTCTAACCGCTTATCCTCTTCGGGGTCGCGGGGAGGCTGGAGCCTATCCCAGCTGACATTGGGTGAGAGGCAGGGTTCACCCTGGACAGGTCGCCAGACTATCGCAGGGCTGACATGTAGAGACAGACAACCATTCACACTCACATTCACACCTACGGACAATTTAGAGTCACCAACTGACCTGTCCCCCATTTTAAATTCATCCTTCTTTTTTCCGTTCTCTTTGTACAGCTGTCCTGTATGTTGTTCTTTTTCAGTAGATGATATTTTATAGACCGTTTTGATATGTTTGATTTTCCATCCACCCAATATTTGCACATTTTAAATTTGGTTGTATTGGCCCTTATTTGGCCCAACAGTCACGGGTGTTTCAAACTTGTATGGTCCAATATTCACTGTTGATTTAACCTTAGTTGGTCAAAGTCAATCTGGTCTGGTCCAATATGAGTTGGTTTGGCCCTTTGTTATACAATGTCAAGCTCTGTTTTGTCCCAATATTCAGTTTTTAGCCCTTGTTTGGACTTGTTGTCACCAGAGATAGATCCCTGGTTTGGTCCAGTTTTCCTGGTGTTAAAACTTTGAATTGATTCAGTGTTAGATAACGTTAAGCCCTGTTTTATTTGAATAGTTGGGAATGTTTTAGCCTAGCTTTGGTCCAGTATTCACGGAAGTTTTAGTCCTGGTTCAGTCCAGTAGTCCCTGGTATTTAAGCCGTGGCTTTAGGGCTGGGTATCATTTTAAAAAATCAGTACCAACAGCAGTAGCCTTAAAGTGATACTGACACCAATGTCGTACTTCATTCGATACGCCTAGTGTGAATGGAGTTGTGTGGTATAGGCATACTTTGAAACATTTCGGTGGCATTCTGGCATGCTCAACTGCCAACTCCATCATAACACTGACTTCACCATACTGCAAACTGTATGGGTTGTAACTGCAGCTGCAGGAGTGTGAGCTCTGTGCTGGGGAACACTTGGTGAAAGTCCGCCCACACACCCACAGTGACGGGGTAACTGTTAGCATCACATGGCGAAAGGTTATTAATGGCTTTAATTAGAGTTGAACCGTTACAATGGCTCAGTTTCGGATGTTAGCCACTGCTGCTGTGTTTTGTCATGCTAACCGGGCAGATGTTGAACTGACTGTTTGCTGGGAGGGTCTGGAGATGGCAGCAACAGAAAGTTTGCTGATCCGATATGGAGTCAGGATGGTCCGGGATTGACCAGGTTTACCTGGCTGGGTGTAATATGAACTGGTTATTAAGCCCTGGTTTGGTCCAGTCCACAGTGGTATTTTGACATGGTTCTGTCCAGTATTCATCAGTGTTTTAACCCTGGTTTTGTCCATTATTCAGAGGTGTTTAACCCTGTGATGTTCCAATACTTATTGTGAATTAGCCATGGATGCACAGACTTTTCCTCCCGATACAAATACCTTAACTGAGTTTATCTGCCGATACCAGTGCTCTCTTTTTCCCAACTCTGTACCTTCCTGCGTCAAACTAATTGGAGTCATTTGTATGAGGCCAGGAGCTGCTGTGACTCTAGAAACTGTGTCTGCAGCCAAAAGTGACTTAATGCATTTAAAACCCAGAATTTCATAATGACACTGATGAAGAGTCTGTATTTAATGTGAATCAGTCACGTCACGGCTGAGAGCCGATTCTCTTAATAAAGTCAGCGTGAGCACTGATACGGTCTGGTGTATTTTCACATTACAGGGAGGCACCTGATTCAGAGTTAATATTAATCATTTGCTTAATAGAGTTTTAATGTGTGAACGTAACGGATGTCATCTTTGATGGGAAGTAGCAGCGACCTCCCGTGATGTACCAGGAGAAGACTCTCTGTCGCTCCTGATTAAATCATCTTGTGAGGACATCCTCAGTATGTTTGCATAAGAGAAGTTCATAGAAACACACACTCTCACTCTCTTTTTCTTTCACTGAACTTTTGGAAACTAAAATTTACTAGATGTTTATCAGATTAGTGAAAATGTGTGCCTTTTTCATAGTGTTGTGTAAAAGATGGAAGATCCTGAAGGTGGCAGGTGGATGATTGGTACACACACTTACAATGGCTTTTTTTCTCTCCTTGTGTGCGTGTCTGTGTGTGTGTGTGTGTGCTGGTGCCTGTGTTTTGTGGATAAATGTACATTCCCTGGGATTTTTGGTGCTCATTGTGTGTGTTGTATTGTGTGTGTGTGCTTTTACACGCGTGTAAATTGCGTATTTGGTCCATGCATGCTTTTGTGGGATTTCACACACACTCATGTATGTGTTTGTGGTGCATTTGTATTGTGCTTCGATGTGGCAAATTTGCGTGAATGCACGTTTGCACGTACATTTGTGCATTTTCCTTTGTGTGTGTGTGTGTGTGTGTGTGCGCGTGTGTGTATTTATAAAGGAGAGGTCCGAGGCAGAAGGGGGGATGACATGCATGTGTCCGGCCTGCTAACATCGCTGACGACTCGCACACTAACCGACTGCCCGCCCTTGCGACATGACGGACGTACTGGTAAACAACTGCACCTTTTCTTGCTTTTCCTCTCCATGTTTAACTCTTGTGTCTTTATGAATTTCTTTGTTTCACTGTCAGGGAGATGTTTTTGTGACTAAGACACCTCTCTGCTAGCAAAGCAACAGGCTAATGTAAATAATGGAAATAGAATAGGTAGTTCTCAGTACAGAATGTGGCAACAAACGAGCATCCTTGCAGATATATCTATTTATCTAGGAGGGCTCTCCCAGTCAAGTTTTTCTTGACCCCGATCTTGATCAGAGTCCTTTTGATATCAGGTACCCAGTCCATGCAGTAGAGATGCACCGATCCCGATGCTGTGGCTTTGGGTATCAGCCGATACCCGATACCGATCCGATACCATGGTTGATCTAAAAAGCTATATACCTTTACATGTAGAACAGAAAAGACTAGACACATCAGGCATTGATGACTGCGCAATGATGAACTATTTATTTTTAACAAAAATAAACAATTGTGCAACAGCAGTTGAAATTGTGTGAAATACCTCCACACGGCAGATTCTCTCCTTCGCTCCATGACGTATGACGTAGCTCGCGTCACAATAGATTTAAAGGGAAATTTCGGTTTGGCTCTGCTTTCCAAAGTGCGGCCGAAATATCGCGAGAACAAGCAGCGATCTCATACTGTGCCTGAAATCTCGCGAGAACAAGCAGCAGCAGCTGGAAGGCAGAACCAAACAGTAGCCTGAAAAGTTCATTCATTTATTTTATGAAAGATTTATAGAATAATGGCTGACTTTTTGCCAGACTTCGACTTTGTGGAGGAGGAATTTGATTTTGCAGAGTTTGATGGCCGCCCTTATTTATTTGAGCCAGAATACACTGACG
>NC_065521.1:42312098-42391899 GCF_006386435.1 Epinephelus moara | reverse complement strand
TTCACTTACGTTTTAACAGGTCTGACGCTACTATGCGCCCCGGCTGTATCTAGGCTAACGGCTAACATGCTAACTATTATTTTTATGTCACTAGTCACTTGAAACAAATTTAGGACGATAGGAGACAGGTTGAAATAAACCGAAATTTCCCTTTAAAGGGAAAGAATGCATCAGGTATAGATTGCATTTTCCGATACCCGATCCATCTATTTTGATGATATCGGGGCCGATATTCGATCCAGATATCGGATTGGTGCATCCCTACCATGCAGGTTAAATGTTGATTGAATATGTATCTGACACACTTTCCTTGACCCTTGGTTCAACAATCTGTGCACCATGTTGCATTGAGATTTATCACCAATTGTAAGCCATTATCTCATCACTGTATCCTGTATGCTTGGGTTGGCTGACTCTCCTTACAATTTCGTAGACTTTTTCATTGGCATTCTCTTGTTGACAAAGCTATTCTTGGCCAACTTCCAGCATATTTATGTGTGTACATTAGGCAAAAACATTGGAAATGGCAATGCCTTCCATTCACAAAACATGTTTTTATTGTCTGTACCGAGGATACAGACAGAGTTTGGCATGTCTGCAGCTACTTATCTGTGGAATATTCTGCAGAGGGACTCAAAGTTGGACTCGTTGGTTTCTCTCGGCCATTTCAAAACACTGTTGCAGGATTTTTGTATACAGTCTTCTATATGCCAATGTCATGGTGCATCTTAGCTGGTCCTTGTTGTGGTGTGGTTGTTTTTTGTTTTTGTTTTTTGCATTTTTATGGTTAATTTTTAGTCTTTATTAACATACTTTTTTTACTTTTCTTTGTAGTAATCTTATTTTGTGTTTTATATCGCTTGTTTTAGAGTTTTACATTTGTTCTGTGTTGTCTGTCTGTAACCTTGCTGCGTGTCTCGGCCAGGGCACTCTTGAAAAGGAGAATTTTAACCTTAAGACAGTTTTCTGGTTAAATAAAGGTTAGATAAAATTAAAAAAAAAATCTAACACTTATGAAAAACACATATTTTTCCTCTTACCTGTAGTGCTATTTATCAGTCTAGTTTGCTTTGCTGTGAGTTGCCAAGTGTTGGAGATATCGGCCGTAGAGATGCCTGCTTTCTCTCAAATATAATGAAACTAGATGACATTTGGGTTGTGGTCATTTAAGTGCCAAAAATACAAGTTACAAGTTAACAGCACTGTTTCTTTCCAGAAATTTTGACCCAGGTACTTAAGATAGTCCACAGACAATCTACACTGATGAATAGCACTAAAGGTACGAAGCAAAATTTCTGATTTTGGGGTGAGCTGTCGCTTTAAATTAATGATACACTAGGAATTACAGTTTAATCAGGAGGTTCAAACTCCTAAACTGATGTGACATGATCTGCTAGAGAGAAGACGTATTACTCTGGAGTTTTAGGAACTACAGAAACACTCAGTCCACTGAGACTGAATAGATTCCTCCCTCACAAAGGATCTTTGGCTGAGTGCAGGCTCCGGCTTGCAGGGAACACACAAACCCAACAACAGACAAGTTCAGTTTTGGCCCACCATCAAACTGATTTGACTAACTAATTAAAACACTACAGGAGCTAGCCTGCCGGCTGCCGAGGTGACTAGCCGGTCTCGTCTGGCGAGTGGGTTCTCGCGTCTCAGTAAATGTTGCAGCCAGTTTTCAAGTTGGCATTATTTTGATAAATTAGCCAGATATTAAACATCTAAATAGTTAATATTCTGGCTCCCAAAGCATCATGGATAAAGTGCGTGGAGCAAGAAAATTCCAGAACATTTGCACTGTATTTGGCCAAATGTGGACTCTAAACAGCACTTGAAACAGTAGTTGGACCGTGACTGATGACTTTTCAAGTGTTCATGGGAACACAAAGAATGCAGTTTGAGAAGGGCAACCCCAGTGGACCACGCCAGTGAGTTCAATATTAAAGGAGAGAGATATGAGAAATGAAAGCGAATTATAGAAAGCCTGGCTCTTTTGCATCTCTGCTTTTCGCAGATGATGTGGTTCTGTTGGCTCGATCACACCGTGACCTCCAGCATGCACTGGAGCGTTTTGCAGCCGAGTGTGAAGCAGTTGGGATGAGAGTCAGCACCTCCAAGTCTGAGGCCATGGTCCTCTGTCGGAAACCGGTGGTTTGCCCTCTCCGGGTTGGGGGAGAGTTACTGCCTCAAGTGAGGGAGTTCAAGTATCTCGGGGTCTTGTTCACGAGTGAGGGTAGAATGAAGCGTGAGATGGATCAGTGCGGTTTCTGCAGTGATGCAGGCGCTGTGCCGGTCCGTCGTGGTGAATTGGGAGCTGAGCCGGAAAGCAAAGCTTTCGATTTACTGGTCCATCTACGTCCCAACCCTCACCTATGATCATGAATTCTGGGTAGTGACCGAAAGAATGAGGTCGCAGATACAAGCGGTGGAAATGAGTAACTTCTGTGGGGTGTCTGGGCTCAGCCTTAGAGATAGGGTGAGGAGCTCGGACATCCAGAGGGAGCTCCGAGTAGAGCCGCTGCTCCTTCGCGTCGAAAGGGGTCAGTTGAGGTGGTTCAGGCATCTGATCAGGATCCTCCTGGGCGCCTCCCGCTGGAGGTGTTCCGAAAACAAGAAAACCCAAACACACGCAGAAAGGCATACTCGTCTTCTGCAGAGCCGTGTACACAGCTCTGGCACACCTGCAATAAGAAAGGAATCCATTGCCTGTTTTTAGCAATTTTACCCGTGTTTAAAAAACCTGCGTACACATGCTAATTTTGGTGGAAGAGGGGTATAACATTTGGCGATTGATTAAAGCTCAGTTCAGATACATGATTCACGACAAGACAAAACCATTTTAGAACGTTGCAGAGAAAAGGTGCAGGGGTGAGAACTGGCCGGTCTGAGCTTGACTCAAGGCGGCTGATGGCGTCACCTGCAACTCAGCTGGTCAAATTACTGGCGGCTGGTTTTAGAACGTTTGTCCTGTTTCCTGTTTCTGTTGCCTGTAGTTCGCTCGTCAACTCAAAATGACCACGGATGGTGTCTTTGCTTGCTGCACACATTTTCACTGACTTATTAATTGGTGCTGGTTTTTTATAATATTGTGGCGCATTTATTATGAATACAGTCCATCTGATGCTGGTTTTGTTTAGGCCTTTTTCCGTTTCATTACTACTACAAATGCAACTGTAGCCAGTATCTTGCTATCACTATCCTAATTCATATTTTAAGAAGCTACAAATTATATTCAGCCACAAAACAAGCCCAAGAAGCTGGAAATCAGAACAGAAATACAGAGACTTGTTGCATAAAGATGATCCACCATCTCGTCTAGTTGCAAAACATTGCAGAACGGCGCATTGCAAGTAGTTGCTTGTTTCAACTCGTGTCGTGGAGAATCTATGGTCTGAACTGGGCTTCAGGTGGATGGTGATGGAAAAATGCACAACTAATTTAGTTGATTGGCTAAATCAAACAAATCTATATTTGTGACTTTCTAATATTGACCGTGGATATTACCCTGACAGATCCAGTATCGTTTGGGCTCTACTGTACTTTTCATTTCGGTGTTTTTCCTCCTTTCCTCCTCTTGATCATTCTCCTAAATTAAACTGTCATTTAATTTCCACATGTCGCTGCCACTGTTGACTATATATAACTGCTGTCAGCTTGTCTCCCTCATATGCCCCTCCCTCTTTCCCTCTGTTTGCCATCTATATTTTCCTTTTACTTTTTCTCTGCCTGTCCTCCTTACTGCTTTCCTTATCTCACTCTCCCCCATTCCTCCCATTCCCTCCACTCTTTTTTTCTCTCCACTATTATATCGCTGCCTCTCACTTTCCCTCTCCATGTCCCCCTCTCTCTTTCCCTACTTCTTCCTCCCACTCCCCCAAATTCCTTCACTCTCTCTCAACGCACTCTCCCCCTCCCTTCCTTCATACCCGCATGTTTCCCTCTCTTATCTTTACTTTCCTATCAACCTTCATTTGAATGTTTCCTGATGCAAGGATGCTGTTAAGGGAACTTTACATGCTGGTTATGAAGTACACTGAAGCTGTGAGTGTGTACACTTTGGCTTGTGATAAAACACTGGTCTTTACATCAAGCACCCCCCTGAGGAATAATGCACTGTAGGAAATCCTCTGTATAGCTCCTGTATGGAAGGGTGTTCCTGTGTGAGTAGTTCAGTAGTTGTAGCCACAGGACCTCACACATACACTGTGTGGTAACAAAGGTATGTGGACACCTGAACATTACACCCACACACTTTCCCCCAGGACATTTGTTAATGGAGGTGGTAAGCGCTGCCCATTCTAGCCTGACAACAACTCCACTTAGTCAAGACAAACTTTAAATGAACTTTCTAGGGTCTGACTGTTGATACTCAAACTTCAACCTTGTATCTGAACTGCAGAGTTGTTTTCACACATCAGTGACTGATTGAGAACATTTGGGCTGACTTCTATTTTTTATATATATGTTGCAGGAAACCTTCAGTCATATCTGATCGTTGAACAAAAACCATGGACATTACTCTGCTGCTGTTGACTTGAGTCTTTGCCTGAACCAGGGCGCCTCCACGTTGCATCATTTTGTAATCTTACTTCCGTTTTAGAGAGGAAGTGTGATTGCTTTGCTCACTGTCGCCAGGGTTATCATTCTTAACTTGCCATAAAGCAGCTTTAAGCTTCAAAAGGGTTGTTATTAAGTTTTAAAGTTTTGAAAAGGTAACCATTTAGAATCCCAGTATGTGATCAGTTCATCCAAATAACGGCAAGAGACATTTGCACCAACGCACACTTTTTGAACGATTTAAGATTTCAGTGGAAAAACAGAACAGAACTCAGCAGTATGTTTTTTCAGTATGTTACTTTATTGGCTGTAACAAAAGCTGAATTTAATAAACTAAAACTCAGTTCTGCTCCTCTGCTTTTTTCTAATCACACATAGAGCTAATCCACTTTGTCTCTGTCCATCTGCTTCTGTGTATGTGTCCACTCGTCTAGCAGTGATACTAGATTATTACAAAAAAATAAAAACAGAAAAAAGAAAATAGTCCACATCAACAGTTGCTGCTGATCGATACTATAGCGATAGTTTGGCAACTCCACAGAGCTCCATTGTTGGCTTCCAGACATTGGGTGCTTTGCAGAAATTCACCTCTTGTCTAAACCCAGTGTTTCTACCCAGATGCATTCTTAGGGTGCTCTCAGCCCTAGAGTTGTCTCCTTTGGTCTGAATCAGGGACTCATTTTGTCACAAAGTTGTATAATTGCCTAGAGTTGGTTCATGTTCTCACGGCAGCATTTACAAGCGGACCAGATCAAATGCCTTGTGTGAGAAAGCTGCTCTTGATTGGTCAGAATTTCCATGTGGGAAAAATCCAGGAAGTAAAGCAAACGTTGAAGAAGAGTACACTTGCAAGATAAATGTGACACTTTCTAATGTCACAATGGAGGGACAACTACGCAGGTTGATTTTAGCGCTGCTCATCGTGGACTATATTGCTGTCATTGTTCATTTTAGTCAAACCATACAGTTTGAAAACGAGGCGCGGCTCCAACTAGAAAACAATGTTTTGATGCATTGGATGTGCTGAATGTGCATATTAAGGCAGTACAGGAGGAGGTGCACATTAATAATCCTCCAGGACTGTAACATGCTCATGTTTAACCCAAACAATGTGTCATGTGACTGCAGTTGCTTCAGATCCAGGTCAGAACACCTTCTCACTAGAGATGTATCGATACCACTTTTTCCTTCCCGATACCGAGTACCAATCCGATACCAGCACATAAAATAAAAATGGATGGGATATGAATTGTTGTATGTCTCAGCTCCTAAAACTCAAAATAAATACATAATAGTAGAATGAATGCCATAAAACTTTTTTTTATTATTATTATCCAGTGTTGACACAGATCAAGACACAGGTTAAAGTGCAGCCACACAATTTGGTAAAAAAGACATTTTAAAGGCTACAGTAGAATGCTTTTTAAACTCTGCTCCATTTCCGTTTCCTTTGCCTATAGTGTGCGTATGTGTAATGACGTGAGGCATTATGTGGTATCGGATTGGTCATAGGCTGTACTCGCCGATACGCGATACCGCATTTTAGGCAGTATCGGAGGCATTTCCGATACTGGTATCGGTATCGGTACAACTCTAGTTCTCACCACAAACGAACCGCACCAGAGTTCGTTTGTAACCAGACCGAGACCACCTCTTCAAGAAGGTCTCGGTCCGGTTGTTTTGGTGCACACCTGAGTGTGATTGCTGTGTTTACACCTACCAAATGAACCACACTTAGGGGGCAAACGAACTTGAGTTCGATTGAACTGAACCACACAGAGCAGGTGTGAAAGCACCCTTTTGGCACAGATGAATTTTATGTAAATCAGCACTTGTTGATGCAGTGTAATTTGGTCAGTACCCTGAAAAGTACCAAGTTTGGTACCCAACCCTAGCAGTGACAACTCTTTATTAATTTGAACTCTCTGTTGCGGAGATTTGTCTACCCCTTCTTGCAGTGAGACTACAGTACAGAAACATTGATGACATGCTTTTGGATGCCATCCAGCTGGCACACAGCCAGCAGCTGTTTACACTATGCATGTAATTTTGCAGTAAAACAAAAAAGTGCATCATCATAGAATCAAAACAAAGTAGTGGAGAGATAAAAAAGCTTACAAACCTCCAGGTTAGGCGTTTGGATTAATAAATAAATACATCATCGGTTGTTTGCTGCTAATTTAATGGTCCGCAGAATAAATGCAATTGCGTGAGAACCATAAGAGAAAAACTAGGCGGAGCAGCATGAGGTCAAAAACAGCCTCTGTTCTTGTAGCAAGGCTGCAGGGAATTTCTCCCATTCAGCCACAAGAGCTTTAGTGAAGTCCAACACTGATGTTGAGTGATAAAGTCTGGCTCACAGTCAGCGCCTCATCCCAAAAGGTGTTTGATGGGGTTGAGGTCGGGGCTCTGTGCTGGCCCTTCAAGATCCACACCAAAATGGGAAAACTACTTAATTAAACCTGGCTTTGTGTGGGTATTGTCATGTTGAAACAGGAAAGGGCCTTCCCCAAACTGTTGCCACGGAGTTTGAAGCATGCTGTCTGAAATATCACTGTATGAAGAAGCATTGATACTTACCTTCTTTGAAACTTGGAGGCCCAAACTGTGAAAACCAGACCCCGAGAAAAAGTCTAGGGGTGTCTACTTTTAGCTACAATGACAGGAAAGAAAGACAACAGCAAAGCTTCTCTCAGCAGTCCTTCAAACAGCTGGCCTCTTTTCTACTGTACTTCCTGTCAAAGAATTAGGATAAAGACATGGTAGAGCTGTGAAGAGACATTCATCTCTCATGCATGGATGCCCGGAGCTTCTATGTAGCCTGGGGGATACATAGTCAGATTTGTAAAGTTTGGTGTAGTTGTGAAAGAGAGAGACGTTGACAAGTCTAGACTGGACTCCAGGGGTGTCCAAGTTTAGAGAAAGAAGGAATGTAAATGTTGGGTTTTAGCAGCTTTTCCCTTTAAGCCATCATGGCATGAATAGGCCCATGCACTTATGACGGGTTGGGTTGTGTCAGTATGTGTGTGTGTGTGTGTGTGTGGGGGTGTGTGTGTAGACACCAGGTCTGATTCATCAAGTTTCAGATAGAAACCAAGAAGCCCTGTGTGTCACAATAGCTCTGACTCCGTTTCCTGCCTCTCTCTCTTTCTCTCTGTCTCTCTCCATCTTTTCCTGTTGCATTGGACTGCCTCTCGTCTCTCTTCCTCCTTTACTGGAGTGAAGCATGTTGATTGATGGAAACGCCGAAGCTAATAGCAAAAGAGTGAGAGAAAATAAAAAGAAGGAGCCTTTTGTTCTTTGATTCGGTCGTCCGTCGTTGATCCACCATTGAATCGTCTCGTCTCTGGTGAGCTTTGCTGCTGAATGGTTTCTGTGTGCCGACAGTTTCATGTGCCGGTTATTGAACAGGGTTTGGTTTTTTTTTGTACGCTCGTAAAAGTTACAGCTCAACAGATAAGGCGAGGCAGCACCAGGGTTAGTGTTTTGATTGCCTCTCTGGCTAACCATGCAGTTGAGAAGAGTGTTAACCACACTGGATGTCACTTCATTGCTCAAATTTATGTGTATTAACAACGTCTCTGTGGGTTGCTGAGGACATTCTCTGTTGTATCTCTGATGAAACTCTTTCAACACCCCGTTAGATAAAGTGGAAAATGCTTCGTCATCAAGCTTTAACAAGACTGTTTGTCTCAGTTCCTGAAAAGAGAGATATGCAGTTTGCATTTTTTGGCTGATAAATGTCAGATAACCTCGCTTTATATTGTATATAATGTGTTCCAAATTCAAAGGTTTCAGATGGGTTTCACACTCTCCAGACACGCATTGGCTTCAGTTTATTGTTTATCATTTATTTGGATCCCAATAAGTTGCCTTGGCAACAATGTCTGTGTAAAAATTTAAGGTAGAATTTGCAAATCTTTACACTTTCCACACATACAGTAAATAATCCAGCAACAATATCAACATTACATCAAACACAAATCATTTTTCAAAATCTGGTCATTGTAACACACTATGAAATTTAACATGCAGATGTCAGCAGGAAGTTTTGGATGCTCGTCTAAGATTGAGCCGGATTTTAGTTGCATTTGCAGCTTTTATAATACGACAAATGACAAAAGTCACATTATTTTTTTATTGTTTGAGCTGCAGCAATGGTTATTTTTACTCATGCGTGTGGCTACACATCTTGACAAATAAACACCTGTCTCAGTTGGGCGCCTAATCTAGTTACCAAGAAGTTTTAAATAAAAGTTCTTCTTCTGTATAAAAGCAGGTTGCTGGCTGGTCGGTCGGTTGTTCATATTCCTTTAGTCCGTAAGGGTCCTCAGATCAAAAGAATCAAAAGGGTTTTTCATAAAAATTAATCCAAGTTGTGAAGTGGTTCAATTCTTGAATGCCATAACTCTCTCCCTGATGCGCTGTCTGTTATTAATTATTCATAATTAATATGTTATCCGAAGCCTTATTTTTATACATGTAATCTTCACACTGGCTTAAATAAACTATTTAATTATATTTCCTGATCTTCACTGACCAACAGTTTTGTGTGAAAGGAATTAAAGGCCTGTCCCAAATATAAGCCCATTGATTTCAGTGACTGAAGCAAATAAAAGCCCGGGCCAATAATTGAAGTTTTATGTTAATCTGCCGATTATTTTTTTCCCATTGATTGTTAGTTTCTCTGGTCTATTAAAAAAAAAAAAAAAAAAAAATACACAACTTTCTTAAAGGGATAGTGCAGATTTTTTGAAGCGGGGTTGTATGAAGTACTTATTCATAGGCAGTATATTACATACAGTAGTTGTCAGTTAGAGTTGTACTGATACCGATACCAGTGTCCGAAATGCCTCTGATACTGCCTAAAATGCGGTATCGGGTATCGGCGAGTACAGCCTGTGACCAATCCGATACCATGTAATGCCTCATGTCATTACACATACGCATGCTACAGGCAAACGAAACGGAAACAGAGCAGAGTTTAAAAAGCATTCTACTGTAGCCTTTAAAATGTCTTTGTTACCAAATTGTGTGGCTGCACTTTAACCTGTGTCTTGATCTGTGTCAACACTGGATAATAATAATAAAAAAAGTTTTATGGCAGTCATTCTACTATTATGTATTTATTTTGAGTTTTAGGAGTTGAGACATACAACAATTCATATCCCATCCATTTCTATTTTACATGCTGGTATCGGATTGTACTCGGTATCGGCAGATACCTAAGGTTCAGGGATCGGAATCGCTATCAGGAAGGAAAAAGTGGTATCAGTACATCTCTAGTGTCAGTCAGCACGCCCCCCAGTTTGGAGACTCAGCCTGGATTCTGACACTGATGCTAAGCAATGTACTGCTGTGGATGGGGTCAGCAACAAAATGAATTTTAGTCACCCAGAAACATCAATACCATTTTAAGTATGCACTATATTGACAGTATTTTCATTGCTTTACGTTTGAGTCAGACATCCTGTTATGACGGGGAAGCAGCTAACGGCTTCAGGTGCTCATCAGTGCGCTCATCAAAGCCACCAGGCTCCATTAGCATGCTGAATACGGGAGCTGATCAGTTACTTAGTTTGTGTCATTGTGTTTTTGTTATTAGATTGCTTAGCGTCCATGTTGGGCTCCAGCCTGTGTCTCCAAACTGGGGGTGTGCTGAACACTATCGATTCTATGTAATACACTGATTGTGGAAAAAAGAGAGATTGTGTGGCTGTGATGGATCACCTGGTTTCAGATCCCAGTAAGATGATGAGTTCTGAAGTAAAATGTTCGTAGCTGCTGATACCAATGGAAAAGGCTGAGCTGTAATGTAAAGTTAAGGCAATGTGTGTTGCTGGTGCTGGCATACAAATGCGTGGATAATGTGGTGGATGATGACTGTGTTGGAGGAACCATCTAACCTCTCACCACAGCTCCTGTTATGTGGTGTTTAAGATCTGCTCGTGGCTTTTTCCCCTTTTAGAGCTTCAGCTGAGGCTCCTGTCCAGAGACGCTAACAGAGAATGAAAGGCAGAGCTTTTCTGTCTACAGAACATGCGTCTGCTGATTGACACATGCTGCAGGGATCAAACCTGTGAGCTTACAACACAAATACATTGCTTTTAAAGGATCAGTTCACCATTATTGGTGTCTCGCCACAGAGGTGGAAGTTTGTTTTGAATCATCTCTGGGCTTTGTGCTTCCGCCCTCGTCACAATGGAGGTGAAGCACTGAAGCATGGCACTTGGAAAAACAGACTAACAAGTCTGAGCAATATCGACTTACTCAAGATAACCCTCACACCTTTATGTCAATGGTTATTTATATCATATTGTCACATTAAAGGTCCAGTGTGTAGGGTTTCTGGGCATCTGTACACAGAAACAATGATGTGTATAATTACTGGAAAACTTTGTTGTGTTTTGTTAGAATGAGCCATGAATATCTACATTTCATACTCTTCCATGGAATCCTCCATGTTGTTTCTACAGAACAGACAAACCAAACTCTGGCTCTAGATTGGGCTATTTGCGGTCTCTCGTCAGCTCCTGTAGTCCTCCTACACACTTTCTTTCTGCAACTTCCCTGGATGCCACTAAATCCTACACACTGGACCCTTAAGTGTCTTTGTATGTTCCCTCTAGGCATGTCACAATAACAGAAGGTCAGTGGTTGATACCAATATCAGCAAAATTCCACAAATCCCAATTCAATGCCACCGTAAAAACAAAACAACAAATCTACATTTTATTATTAATCCCTGATGATCCACTTTGAACACAAAGTACTAGTCTGCTAACCTGGAAATCCAGATGCCCCACCCCATCAAATTCGCACTGCACTTGGATCTGGCCCCGATGAGCAGAGCCTGGTGAATCACCAGTCGGACGAATCAGATCAGTCTATCTGACAGAGGCGGGCTCTGGGCAGGCGTAACATGATGAAGACAGCACTGCGCCGTTGGAGTCGGAAAGTAAACAGCCAAGATGGCAGCTGCCGAAGGACCGCATCCATTCAGTTTAGCTTTGGAAGAAACGCTAAGCCAACTACACTTATCTTTTTCCTTGAGAGAGGAACAGAAGACTGCCCGAGAAGCCTTCGCTTCCAGGAAGGACGTTTTTGCCATTTGCCGACGGGATACGGCAAAAGCATAATATATCAGTTAGCCTCACTGGTCGGCAAACAAATGGCAAACACCTTGGTTTTTGCTCTGATTGGCTATCGTGCTATCCAGTTGCGTGCAGTGGCATTTAATATGCCTCAGTTAGTGCTGCCCCTTGGGTAGGAAGGGTGTATCAGTGAGGGCCAGACTCAAAATCTTTCTAGATTTGAGTCTGGATTTCCAGGCTACTAGTCTGTGGGAGTTATGAAATTTCATGGGCGAGGAAACATATTAATAAAGAGCCTTCAGTGTATTAACATATTTCTCCTCCGTTGTTGTTGTTGTTCAGCATTTGAACATGTAAGATGTGACGGGTGGTTTTTGTGGGAGGCCATTTGTCCCACCCCTCCTCCACTGTGATTGGACGGCAACCAGAAAAAAATGTTAAACCTACATTGCTTGCTGGGCTCTAGTTTCCCGGCGCAGCGCAGGGTGGGGAACCCCACGCAGAGCTAGTTTCGAGCAGCGCAACCCGAGGCGCGCTCAGTTTGGTAGTTTGGCAGGCCGAGGTGCGCTGAGATGGGTGTGGCGGCGCAGCAGGGGGAGGTGTCGACAGATCCAGCTTGGCGCAGTGACAGTTACGTGCCAAAAGGCTTCGCCGAAGGTGCGCTAAAAGCTCGCCAGCTGAAACCAGGTCTACTGTCAGCGCAGGCGGAGCGCAGCCGGTGTAGGCCGAAGTTTGGCTGACCGGCGGACAGTGCGCACACGTCACCAAAACCTCACAGGCAGGTTTCCAGAATGTCAGGCACATTAACGATGCAATAAATACCCAAAAAACACTATTCAATGCAACTATCTGCAATCAGCACATAAATGTATCTCTGTATCGACTGTCCCGTCACATCTGATGTCAGATCAAAGGGGATTGGCACCGTTTGGCACGTTTGGCACGCGTAATGGAAACCCAACCTGATTTGATTAACACAGCTGCAAACTAATGAGTTCACATCCCTCTCAGCCAACCACAAACAGCCACAGCATCAGATAGGGAGTATATATTCAGCATCTGTCATTTTAGAAAAGTCAAAAGAAAAGAAACAGAGTGAGACTGCGAGAGAGAAAGAGAGAGCGCGCGTGCACGAGAGAAACGCAACATTGATTTACAATTGTGGTGACCTCCTCCCAGGCTACCTTTGCATCATCAGCCCGTGGAGGTCTGCTCGCAGTTCCCTATATTCGGACACTGCGAGCTTGGACCTCCCGGACCAAAACATCAGTTTCCTCCTGGGAGAAGTTTGGCCGTCTGATGCTGCTGCACTTTTCTGCCCTGGCGAATTGAGTAAACTCTCATTACGCCTTCGCGCGACGCATTTAAGGGCGAGGAGAGGGCCTCATTTGATTGGTGTGATGTGAATTGGCTGTGTAAAACCCACTCCACGCCTTCTCTCCTCCCTCTTTCCGACTTGCGTTGGTAGGAGGGACGGAGGTGGGAAAGAGGAGTAGCTGCGCCAGGCGCACGGTGTGCCAAACTTGCAAAATCCGCCTGGCCACACCCAGTTGGCGAAGCGCAGGTGCACTGCGCCTCCGCCTCGCCCGGTCTGTGAAACTAGAGCCCGATGTGTCACTATGCTGCTGCCATTTGTAGCAGAGTGCAAATCCGCAGCGCTGTAGCCGTCTTCCATGTGTTGTTCATTCATGCTGGTAGGCGTTCTACTTCCTTTGGCATTTATCAGCAGACAAGAACACTTTAAAGCAGTGGTTCACAACTGGTGGGTCAGGGGTACATTCTGAATGGACCGCAAGTGACTCGCAAACATGTCCAATTTGTAAAAAACACACTTAATTCTGAAGTACAGTGAATTTCCGGCACAGAGCTTTTATTTTGAAGTAGGGCTGCCACTACTGATTTTTTTCATTGTCGACTAATCTGTCGATTATTTCTTCAATTAGTCGACTAATCATTTCATCGAAAAATGTGTTAAAATGTTGAAAAATGTCGGTCTGTCTCGCCCAAAACCCAAAATTACGTCATCTAATGTCTTGTTTCATGCTCACGCCAAAGGGTTTTAGTTCACTGTCACGGGAGAGTGTGTAAAGCTGCCAATATCTGAACGTAAGAAGCTGCAATAAGAGTATTTTGGGGTACTTTTATAGTACTTTTCTATGAAAAAAGACTCAAACCGATTAGTCGACTCCTAAAATAGTCACCGATTATTTTAATAGTCGATTAGTCATCGATTAGTCGACTAATCGTGGCAGCCCTATTTTGAAGTGTTGTTTCCTGCTGTAGAGTGAGTGACTGACAGACAGCTACTTAGCAAAGACAGTGAACTAGCTTGATGACATGGCCAAATGCAAGTATGACACTGTATTAAACTGTGTGGACTTTGAACTAATGACTAAGGAGAAATCTGGACCCTGTGGCTGCACCAGTTGGGAAGCACTGCTTTAAGGTGTATGCTTAGCCGTCCGGTCCTGAAGAATTGCATCCCTGGTCCCTACATAACACACAGTGCTGGAGAAAAAACAATTACCATCATGTTTTCAGAATTTTGGCATCGATTTGGTACCGAAGTACCTGGTCTCGTGATGTCCCTAGTTCCTTCCTGCTCATTCTGAAAAGAATTGTGATTCAAGTGTTTTAACTGGATGTCGACATCCTCTCGTTGGGTTTAGGGAGATCCTCTTTGAGGGAATGCCTGTTGCAGCCTGTGTGGTTTTACTGGTGTGTGTGTGTGTGTGTGTGTGTGTGTGGGCTGATTGTGAGTGGACACGTGCATGTTGTTGCGATTGTGTGCATCATAGTGTGTTTGTTGACTGTCGCTTTGAATGCATGTGTGAGCGGTTGTAGCTCGGTCGTGTGTTTAGACAGGCTTGTCCATATAAGGTGAGGAGAGGAGATGAATTTGGGAGCTGATACGGTTTGTCGGCGCAGCCCTCTGGTGAAAAACCTTGACTCTGTCACCACAGAGTGCTGTTAGGCTGGATTTATAGACTCACTCAGTGTGTAAAGTAAGAGAGCGTTTTTCTGTGAAAGTAAGGGAGTGTGTGACATTTTCATAGAAAGAGTAAATTAAGAGAGACAGATCAAGAGCAAGAGGAGAGGAGCATACTGTACAAAGTGTGTGTGGTGTGTGTGTGTGTGTGTGTGTGTGTTAAACAGTGCATTAGCGAGCCTTTAGCAGTGTTTAACATGTCGGGGCAGGAGCTTTGAGAAGCTCCTCTCCTCTGTAAAAGATTTTCCTTCTTTCCTGCAGTAGATCTGGGGTGTGTGACTCACTAAAGTCCACCTGCATTGTTTGTAAGAATTATTGGGAAAAACCGAAATGGAATCTGCAAAGCAACAGGAAGCAGTTGTAACTCTAATTTGACTCGACACTGTCTGAAAAGCTTCAAAGTTAACACCGATCAAAATGGAAACATACAGGTCTGTTTCAGTTTAAGTTTACTCTTTAGCAGTTTTTATCCGGTAACGTTAGCTCTCCTTCCTCCTGCTGATGCGTCAACACAGATTTGTTCTTCACAACGTAGCATTATCAGGGATACAATCGGCTGCGTCCCCAGATGCGTCAATAGTAAGTTTACTGTGTCCTTTTTGCCCCGATGATGAAAAGTGAAAGTCTCTGTTCCTCCCAGGACAACAGGATGTTGATGTGACAACAGAAAAACATCGTCCCCTGCCATCAGTGAAAGTCATCTTATTTACCGATAGGCTGCCGGCCGTCAATGAGGGGAATATCAGCAGAAACTGATGTTTGGTCCGTATCCTGGTGCTTCCCTTTCTAACAGATTATTTACTCATTAACTGCAGCCCTGTTTATTTTGTTTCACCTGAAATCTCTGAATAGACGAGTTCCAGTCAAACTTGAAGTCTCCTCGGCAGACACAAACAGGTGTTTCCTCACCTGAGGGCTTTTGTTTTATTGCTGTGACTTTACTGAAGTCTTTCCCACAGTTTAAAATCATTGACAAAACATGAGAGAACACGGCAGGCAGGTAGTCTGGGCCAGTCACTATCAGCTGTGAGGTAATGATGCCTGAAGGTGTAAGGGAGTATGATGTAGTGTTGGATGATGTCTGTTAAAATTCCGCATAAGCAGGGTTGCACAAGTAAAATTGTCGGGAACAGGCCGATAAAGAAAAACAATTAGTCAGTGTGAAGAGAAGATCTTTATTTATAATCCAGTGTTAACAGGGAGCAGATCGAGGAATTTTCGGGATTTTTTTTGCCAAAATTTGGTCCCTTTTCCATGCAGTCCATGGGTCCTAGGATTCTTAGCAGGTGTGTGTTCATGTGTATTTTTATTCACGTCTTTCCTCTTACCTGTAGTGCCATTTATCAGTCCAAATTGTTTTGGTGCGAGTTTGCCTTCTCTCCAATATGATGGAACTAGATGGCACTCAGCTTGTGGAGCTCAAAGCCCCCCAAAAATGCAGTTGAAAAACACAACAGCCATGTCTCTTTCCAGATAAAACACCTGCCAGTTGTTTCACCGTGCAGAAAGAAGCGTGCATCTACTGCTAGCTCACCTAGCACCACTGAGCTAGGTAACATCACAGCTCAACGAGAACGCCATTAAAACCTCTTGCGCTCTACTCCCATGTTGTAGCAAAAACGCCTAAAATGACATACCCAAATTAAAATGACTGTAGCTTCTGAACCGCTACATGCATGTATGAGGTCTTGCCAGAAAGAAAACTCTCTGAAGTTTCTTGTGAAAGTGTCAGAAACACTCTAGGTGATACAGAGACAGAGTAATGGGCCTTTGAAGTCAGTCAAAACTTGAAGATTTTGCCTAAAGTAAAATTTTTCAGGATGAATAACTGTCTGTGGCTTCATCTGAGCAGGTAAATGACACTGTCGGGCTGTAGGCACACTATAAATGAACATTTGTTTCAAATTTGAAGAAGACTGCTCAAAGTATGACCATTCTATAGTGTTTTTTCCATGAAAAGATCCAGGCGGAGCTCCGAAAGACAAGTCAGTCATTCGGCTTCAAAACAGTACTATCAGTGATCAAACAACACTCAGCCAGCTTCAAACATTGTACCTTATTGAAATCAGGTGTGATTATGATAGCTAATGTTGTTTTTGACACAGAAACACCATAAAATATCACCAAATAAAGCCATATGAAACATGAAAGTTATGATCCCACTTTCTAGACGGTATATCTCAGCCAAAAATAGTGGTAGGAGTGAGACTCTTACCTTTTATAAACCAGCTAAGTCCCAGCTAACGGCTCCGCATAAGATTGCAAGTAATCCTTTAACTTTTCCTGTAGAAAAACGGCACGACATGACTTGTCACCACTCATCGCGATTTTGGACTTGCTGCTCTGGTGCGAAGTACATAATAAATAAAAGAAAAACGATGTTATTTTTGAAAAGTCAAGAGCTTCCTGAATCTGGCAATAACAAACATCACATGGTTTGAGGACGTAGTGCGCCTGGGAGATACCATTTAACAGAGGAGGGGGGGAGCGAGGACGTCGGCGTCCTGGCAGAGTTAGAGAGGTTAAGGTTTACTTCTTGCACTGTCACGACCACAAGCCTCTCGTCTTTGAGCAGATGCACGCTTCGTTGGCACGGTGATGTGGTTGGTGGTTGTAGTTTGGTAGAAGGGAAGTATTTCCTGCATGAAACTGCTCTGTTGATTATCTTGAGTAACCAGGTCATGATTTCTGCAAAGACACATTGATGTTGAGTTCTTCAAATGTATTTTTTTTTGGCAATTTGAGCAACACAATCCAAGTGCCATCTAGTTGCATATATTGGAGAGAAGGCAGACATCTCTACGGCCGATATCTCCAACACTCTGCACTACAGGTAAGAGGGGGGAAAAAGATTTTGAGCTGAACTGTCCCTTTAAAACTAGTGTATGTCCTGACACCAAGATGCTTTCTCTAA
The DNA here is from genome assembly GCF_006386435.1 of Epinephelus moara. NCBI lineage: Eukaryota > Metazoa > Chordata > Actinopteri > Perciformes > Serranidae > Epinephelus > Epinephelus moara. The sequence continues at coordinate 42,374,342 of NC_065521.1, read as the reverse complement.
ACCTCATCAATGCCACTACAGTTGTTAATGCTGTAGTCTGACCTGAAATTACCAGAGCAGCAGTCAACAAGAACAGTTCTCTTACTATTTATTTTGAAGATTTTTTTATAGTGGTGAGGATCCCTCCTGTCCTCACCAGTGTGCTCCGTGTCCTCGATGACACAGAGTGCAGAGTGAACTCTGTACTCTTCTCAGTATTCAGCAAAAAAATATGCCACAGTTAACAAAAGTCTTAGTTTTAGGGTTTAGTAATGTAAAATATTAAACCTCAAACACAAGCAGACAAGAAGCAGCTGTAAACAAAAAAAAACAGCTGTTGTTGCACTGGATGCCTGCAGGTGGAACGTCTATCAAATGTGCAGACGCTTTTACTTTCATTGCCTGTAGATGGCGCACAGTGCTGAGCTACACCTGCAGCTACGTCGCTTTTAATCGAAAAAGTTCACATAGCAACCAGGTGATTTTAATTCATACTTTATTTTATACTGAATTTGTTTTTAAGTGAACATTTGGGACTGATTGACGGGGTCGGATGCCGTTCACATTTGAGCTGATTGCAGCACCAGTTGTGGTACCTGTAATTTGGCACCGGTACCCAACGTTACCTGTTTGTTTTTTTTGCACTTTACTTTTATTGTAGTATGGCGACTGTCCTTGTCTTTCTCTTTGTCTTTCATCTTTCTTAATTTTATTTTTCTGTGTCTCCTTCTTTCCATCCCAGGACTTTTTCGCTCTGTCCCTGACCAAGTCTGTGTTTCCTATAAATAGATTTCTCTCTTTCATTTCATCTTTCTATCTTTTGATCTATCATTGTGACCCCATCTCTCTGTCTCACACACACACACACACACACACAGAGGGCTGTTGGCGATCAAGTGGTGAGATTACGAAGCAGTAATCTCACAGATTAATACTTAAAAATGAGCGCTTAATTACTTAAACCCTGCTGGCAGGTGCAGCTGCGTGTGTGTGTGTATTTGTGTGTGTGTGTGTGTGTGTGTGTGTGTGTGTGTGTGTGTGTGTGTGTGTGTGTGTTGGTAGACGTACGCACAGTACACAAAAGCCCTGGCAGTGTCTCGCTCTGAATTTAAATTTCATCTTGCTTTATTGGCATGGTATGTGAGTCCATCTGTGCTGCCAAAGCATGCAGAGCAGAGATAGTGGACAAATTAGCACAGCACAAAGAAGGTGAAAGTGCACAGGGCTGCATTCACTCTCATACGGTGGACACATTAATACGTTAATGTTAGGAAGCATGCATTAGAAACTTATATTTCATGTTAACACTTTGTCAGTAAAGTTAGCAAACATGAGCAGTTCAAGTAATTAAGAACAAAGAAACATGGGTTCTGTTTACACCAATACATAAAGTCCACTTCAGTTACAAGACTTAGCTGTAAAGTAATGGACGTAGCCACCATGAAGTCACCCATTGGTTTGTTGACTACCATTTTGAAGCCGTGATATTAGGCATTTTGGCTGTTGCCATCTTGGATTTTTGGAGCCAAACGTGACCACAGAGACAGTGGAGATAACCCTAACGCTAGCTGCTAGTTTAGTGAGCACGGTGCATTTACAGTCTGTAGTTAACTGTGATAATGCTAATTCTAATTTTTGCTAGCGGGAAAAAAGGGAATTAAAAACATTTCTTACTTAATGCAAAAACTTTACATCTGACACCTTAGAGTGTGATTTAGTTCAACCAAATGCTGAACAAGAGTTTGTAGGCGACCAAAACGTTACGGTTAACTTAACAAACTGAAAACATGCAGAAATAAGTACAGCTATGGGTGTGCCTGTACTCTGAATGAATCTGGGCTTGTGCCCCTAAACAACAGTGTCACCATGGTAGTAACTTGTCAACGGATGGCACCAATCTCTCACTTAAAGCGGCCACATCTTGATTATGCCCAACTTTAAGCCTTAGTAAACGGGTGAGCTCTAAAAAAATGTATCCCCCGTACAGTTGTCAGGAACGACGTAATTAGCTAAATTAGCTTTTGGTAAAGACCAAAACTGTTCTTTGTACCAGGCTGTGAACATGTTCTTGTTGTAAAGACTGGCATTTTAACATGAGGGTCTGTGGGGATTGTCTCGCTCTTGGAGCCGCCCTCAAGTGGCCATTAGAGGAACTGCAGTTTTGGCACTTTAGCGCTTTATTTTTCATCCCCAGAGGTTGTTGCTTGGCTAAGATTTTAATGCAGTTTGCCATGTCATGTAGAATAGCTCCCCTGAAGCTTTGCCAATGTGTCAGTGGACAATATAATTCTTTGTATCTCAGTTAAAAAGTGAGATGATCTAATTTTACTCTCATGTCCAGTCCATTCCAGACAATAGAGACAGAAACTCCAAGAACATGTTTTTCAGAGACTCTGATAAAAGCAGAAAATCTAATTTCTCATCACAATAGCTGGTGGATCAGAGGCTGTTGGTGACCTGGAGGTGACCTCACCAATGTTACAGTATGGCCACAGTGTCTCAATGCTAATTCTATGGTAACTTCCTCAAATGCAAATGCAAAAAAAAAAAAATCTTTAGGCTTTGTCATGCCAACAATCTTAGACAATCTGGAGGAATGGCTTACTGAGGTGAAGGTTGTGCAGTTGTTTTGCATCAGGTTCTGATCAGCTGAACTTTGACACCGCACCAGTGACCATTTGCAAACCGTCTTGACTGTGAAACTCTTACATACAGAAAAAGATGTGCCCACAGCCTTTTCTTTACGGCTTTTGCTTTCCACTTCCTGAACGGAAGCAATGCTAATAATGCTTACCTCGTCATGTACATATGAAAGCAGCTATAACCAGCTGTAACTCTAACTGTAAATCATTTTACTGATCTTTGCGTTGTGAAAATACTCAATCAGAGGCAAAAAGGAAACACACATGTTGACTTGCTTCTCTCGTCTGGAGTTACCTCCCTGGCTGTCACCACTCTCTGCTTGTGTCCTGCATTTAGCACCACAGCTACTGGAGTTGGGAAATTATACCGTGTGGCTATTAAATTGCACTCATCATTGCTGTGGTGCATTTCTGGATAGGCTAACGTTACCTTCTCTTCATTGGGGATTATTTCAAGAAGGATATTGCTTCCATATATTTCCACTTCTTCATCTTACTGGCACCCTGTCCACTTCAGTCTTGTTCCAGATGAATATGTCTCGCAACAGATTCACATCTTCTTGGTCAAACTGTCTAAATGTTTTTTGACAGATGGGAAAAACACACAAAATCAAACTTTTTCCTTTACTTTGCAACACGAGGTCGTATTTCTTTTCTAACATGGCACAATTTTTCTGTACTTAGTGTGTAAAGGCTTTAAGACTGGACTGGGAAAATACAAAAGAAACTGCTAACCACTTCATTTGGGTTTCTTATCAGCCTGTTTGTGAGTGTACGTGTGTGTTGTGTAGCAGGACGTTGCAGAAAAACGGCATGTGTGCTTTATCAACCCTACAAGGATAAATAAGGGTTAAAAAATATTTACAGAGATGGAGTTAACTACCTCGAGTATGTGTGTGTGTGTGTGTGTGTGTGTGTGTGTGTGCGCGTGTGTGTGGTTTCTAGGCTTCCTAATGTCATCTAGTTTAATCAGATTAACACTCCGACCCGAATCCTGTTAAACACACACACACTCACCCACCCACGCACACACACACACACACACACACACACACACTGAAATTCACGTGGAACAAGAGGAAGTGAGACATCTGCTCAGAACTGTGTACATTAGCTTCTCTCTCTTCATGTCTTTTCTGTGTGGACTCTTTCTTTCTTTCTTTCTTTCTTTCTTTCTTTCTTTCCTATGTCTGTCCTTCTCTCTAAACTTGTAATGAACCCTCTCATTTTCAGTCATTACCTCCAGAGAACATGAATTTTTGCACACTTTTCGTACTGACTTGCTCTCTTTCACACACACACACACACACACACACACACACACACACACACACACACACACACAGAGGCAGAAGTGTGATAGCTCTGTGCTATAAAAGATCTGACGGGTGATAAAAGAGAAGAAAGGAGTGTTCCTGTCTTTGTCCTGATGGTGCAGGTAAAATGTGGCATCGGTGCAGTGGGTGGGTGGATGGGTGTGTGTTTCTGAGGGTGTGTGGTTGTTCAGCAGCGAGTACTCTCTCACACACACACACACACACACACACACACACACACTGTACACCTGCCAGCAGCATCACAGGCTGCCTGCTCCAACACACATTAACAGAGAAAAACGTCAGATTTTGCAGTAAAGTTTCTTTTCTTCAGGCAGTATTATGGTCACCATACAGACCTCAAGCCCCGCCCACTTTTCTGAGTTAGCCTCTGATCCACCAGCAGGTGTGTCTCAGAGGGTTTTGTAACAAGAGAGCCGGATACAACGTGGTGTGTCAGCCTGCCAGTTTGTCCCAGTGGCCAACCACAGTACTGGAGACCAGAAGTGTTTCCCCCACAGACCACAAAGCTTTGGTGCAAAACATTTCCAAAGCATAGAAAATCTATGTACTGTCTATGTTCACTCATCACATCTATCTATGTACTGAGTGAGGAAATTCGTGTATGAAGCAGAGTATCCAGCTTTGATGTTACGTCCATGGATTCATCATAAAGGCTTACAGTCTTAGGAAAAGCTAAAACATGATCACTTGGTTCGTCTGTCCATATTAGGCACACCTAAGTTTGAGGATATAATTGAGGTATTTTTAAAACTAAGTTTCAAGAGAAGAAAATTTGAATCAAATGTGCGTTTACATTAGGAATGGCAATTTTGGTTAATTTGCTTTTGATAGCCCAACAACCATTAACCTTTAACTAACTGGTTAATTTTTAGGAACAAAAAAAAAAGGTAAAATGATAGAGATGCACAATGATATCGGCATGTCATTAGTATCGGCTGATATTGGCTTTAAAATGAAATATCTGAATCGGCCAACATGCTTTTTCTTAACTTGCACAAAACAAAGTATTGTATTTCATGTCTCCATCTGCTGGTGGGCCATCATGATAAGAGTATGCATACATAATATGATGTTAATTCCAATCCAGAAGAGACTTGATGATCTCTAAAATTAGGTGGGGAAAAAGTGGATATATCGTCATGGTATCGGTTATCAGTCAAATGAGTTACATATCAGCATATGGGATATCAGAAACAAAATCCAATATGGCGCATCCCTACAAAATGATGTGAAACAGAAGAGACTTTTGCATTTCGTTTGCTCTCTACTGACTCTGAGCTTTAGTGCCCGTTTTAAAGTGCTATCTGCTAAGAGGTGGTGACATGTTAATGTTTTGTGATGTAAATTAGGGCTGGGCAGTATTTGCAGTGACGGTAACTTACCGCAGTAAACATGAGCCGCGGTACTGCTTTTGTGGTTACCATCATACTGCAGTACTCCGGCTACGGCGGCAGAACGGGGCCCTGCCTGCCTGCCTCACGCACCTCCCCCGCTACGCCCCAAACCCATGCCCGCGGGAGAAGGGGGCCCGGGAGCCGCCTGCCCTCCCTCTTCCCTCTGACATTTACATACTATATAACGTTCTATACACAATAATAGATGGATTAGCAACCATTTTACTTCTGACGATAAATAGTTTCCATCCTAGACTTGTATGGCTTTTTAAATAGTTTTATTTAAGGTGTAAAAAAAAAAAAAAAAGAGAGAGAGAAGATATCATACCGTCACCGCATCCCCCCAAAATAATACCGTGATATTGACTTTAGGTTTATCAAATACTTATTTTTTCTGTTGGCTTTGCTGACAGACAGAGGGCTTGCGTGTTAACATGCGAAAACACAGTGCCCACCTGGTCCACTCCAGTTAGCTAACGTTAGCATTGGTCGCTCTGCGCTGTACACTACCGGGGTTGCGTGGGAGCTAGCTAGCGTGCTCATTCATTACCACTGGTAACCAGAACAGTGTTGCTGTGGAAACATGGTACCACCCTCTGACTCCGATAAGTAAGCTACCTAATTTTGAGCAGCCAAACCCCTTTAGCATTGTTAACTATGTTAGCACCACCGTGCCGACACTGCTAACAGAGCTAACAGTGGTAACATATGCGGCTCCAAATTGAGCTGCTTACTCACCAGGGCAACCTTGGGGTGAGACTGGAGGGTGGGCACAGTAGCTATGTTTCCATCCAAAAGTGATTTGAATCATTGGGAAATGCGCATTAAAAGAAATACGAATCCTGTGTGTTTCCATTAAATGTACGGACTTTGGTGAAAACTACGAACTCGCGCGAGTTTTCCGCAGAACCGGAAACAAAACAAGTCTCGCATTCTTCTTCTTCTATGTTTTCTGGCGGTTGGCAACCAGCTTGTAAATGCATTACCGCCTTCCCGACCCGGAGTGTGGATATCACCATGGAGCAGGGCTTTACGCTTACTTTTTTAAGTGGTAGCACTGGTGCTAGCAAGTTAAAAATTTTAGTAGCACAAAGAAAAATTTAGTAGCACACCCGAGTGGACAATTAGTAAACATGTTTATTGTGAAATTCATTGGATATTGATCAGAATTTCATTTACATATTGTCGAACAGCAATTAATCAGGTTCTTTAAAATTTAAACATTAACAGTGTTGAATGTTTCCAATGCACATCAGTCCATGCTGATCTGAATGAGATCGTGTTCTTAAACTTGAGACCCAGCCTCCAGGAAAACAATATACGTGACAAAAGGGAGTATCAGCAAGGGGCATGTCAGGTAACAATATGTAAATATAATACTGACATTTACTAACCTTAGCATGAGCGTGCTGTACTTCTTGCTGTCCGACAAGTTTATTCACTGGTTTCCCGTCCTCAATGAGCCAAACATACACCACCGCATTCTTTTGTAGAAACGTCTGTGTCTCCATCAATCATAATGGACAGATAATGCGTGTGTACACTTTAGTAGCAAGTTCACATTTCATTTCGTCCGCTATTTGCTCTATCATTTCAGCACAGTGCACATGATTGTCATATGTTGCACTGACATTTATACCGTTCTTCTTGTGGAGCATTATTAATGGGCCAAATTTGGTGAAGGGCAGCTCCTCTTTTGCAACACAGTAGGCAATGTTCATCTTTACTTATTTATGCGGTCCGGCTGACTTGAGGCGAGGTGTGCATCTCTGCAGGTAATGTGTCGTTTTGTGGTGCTATGTTTTGAAACGTTATCCCGTTTAAATATGGTATTCCCTGTAATGTAGGGCGTCCTCCCTGCCATCGTTTCGCCTGCCTCCATACAGTATTTACAAAACATTGCTTTTTTGGCCTGATCGTAAACAAGCCAAGGAAAGTCTTTTAACCACTGCGGGTTGAATCGATAAGTTTTTGTAAGGTTATCCGAGGAGACTGCCCCGTCTGATGACGAAGAGATGAGTGTTGAAGGTTCAGACTCCGTAACGTTAACGTTACATGCTGTAGCGACAGATGACTCCTCCAAACGACGTCTTTTTTCTTGGTTGTTGTCATTGTGGCTGGTTGAGGTTACGGTAACTACCGAAAAGTACCTTTTCATTTTGATGCTCCTTCATTAATGTTGTTGTTAGCTGGCGTAGTTTGTAACAGACTGTAGAAGAAATTGTTTGTCGCGGTTTCCCGGTAAAGTTCAGCGAAGGCGGGGTCGTTTACCAGGAAATGTAGTTCTTTAGTAGTTGAATTGAGATGGACAGTATACACTTAGAACTACAACTCCCATGAAGCAGTTTCCCAACAACGGACGGGTACTTGTATAGGTCAAGAGACATTTCCCACTTTTTTTTAGACATGATTCCAGCGCAACTGACTCGCACATATGCGAGTTGAAACATATTTCTCTTCGCACAGAATGATTTTTATTCGCAAATGCGACGAAAACTGTCGCACTGTACAGCCCTGCCATGGAGAGAGGTGCGCTACGTCAGACTTAATTCAAACATAAATGTTTCCATCCCCCGTTTTGCGAATCAACATTTTTTCAAATCAACCAAAACCCGGCTAAAGCTAGCGTATTTTAGTTTGTGCGAATCAGGGGATTTTAATTCGAATTTTGGTGTTTCCATCATAATTTTCCGATGCGATACTTCTAGATGCGCATCTAAACAGGCTGATGGAAACATGGCTACTGTTCCCATAACAACGCTTTTTGGTTAGGATGGTGTTACTAGCGGTAATTGCCAAATGAGGGGTGCTATCAGCTAGCTATCTCCCACCAGACCAGGTTGGTGCGCAGTGTGGCAAACTGAAGAGTAGCAAAAATAGACCTTCTGACCAACAAGCCTAACTGGTCAAAAATATTCTCTGCAGTTAACCGATTAATGGCTAATTGTTAACATTCCTAGTTTCCATCCATTACCAGTGTGCAGATATTAGGAGCTGATCACATCGAGATCAACAGTTGGTGAGCTAATTCTCCAGTCTGCTGCCATGAAACCACTGCAGAAGAAGAGGGCACAGGGAGATGATGTAATTGAGCTCTAGTCAAACCTCAAACTGTGGAAGACCATGTAGTAAATAAAATAAATAGTAAAATTGTTTTATAATTCAAATGACAGTGTCTTCATCAGTCTGCACTAAATAGATTTTTTTGTCGTGGTTACTTCTTTCATTCACTAATCTACAGTGTGACCAACATCACCAACCATTCTGCCACATTCACCCGCTCTCTGGAGTGTTGGCATCAAACACACACACACACACACACACACACAGGTCAGCAGCCCACTTCTGTCCCTGAGCTGGCAGACAGACACACAGACGAGTCGACAGCTGGAGGCTAATGTTAGCTGAGCTGTAGTTTCACCATTTTAGAGAAATGGAAAAATAACAAACGCACCCAATCTAATGATGATAGCATCGACATGGAATTATCTGCACACACACACACACACACACACACACACACACACACACACACTGAGTCTGTCTGTATGTGTGTGTATTTGCGTACTTTTCTTTGTACATATGAATGCACCTTTATGTGTGCATATGGATGTCTCTGTGTGCTTTTTCATTATGTATGTGTGTATATTTGCTGTCCTTTTGTGCATATGTCTGCGAGTACATGATGTACACGATGTGCTCATACATGTGTTACTGTGTTCGAATGTACAGTGTGTGTACATTTGCCCCGTGGCTGTGATTCTTAACCCTTTCTGGGCCAGACGTCCTGAGATTACAAACTGACTCTGAGCTCGGAGTGCCGTTATGTTCTCTGGCGGATGGAGGGAGCTTTAAATAGAATATATGCTGGATGTTTGAACCTTTAAATGTCGATGCAACTCCTGCAGCATCGTCTGCATGTCAGTAGATCCAGGAGCTCAGGGACTGTAGTCCAGAACCCAAAGTTGAGAAACCTGTGTTTATGTTTGTGTGATCTTCTTTGTGTGTATTTGTGTGTGTGATCACAGCTCAATCACATGATGCATCACATTGCCCCCTCTGTCTCCATAGTCGCTCTCTTTCACTTCCTCTATTCTGCATGGTGTCTCTCTCTCTGGCTCTGTCTCTCTTCTTCCATGCCCTCTCTAAATTTGTAAATCTCTTGTTTGCCTCTTCCTCTTTTACTCTGTGATCTCTTTCTTGGCACCGTTTAACATCTCTCCCCCTTTTAGCTCTTTGTCTTTCTCTCCTAGTCCCTGTATTTATTCCTCCTTTTCTCGCGGTCTCCCATCAGATAACCCTGCCCCCTCTGGTGTTTCTTTTTTTCCGTCTCAGTTTCTCCCCCCTTCAACGTCTCACTCACTGAAAGAAAAAATCAAATGCTGATGAGAATGTCGTCAAAGTCTGAATCATTATTTTTGCGAACAGTTCTTTTTTGAACATCTTAATCTAAATCAGCAGCTCTATGATGCTTCGTCCTTTTTTGTGAGAACTCAGAGCAGGTTACGCTGCAGAGAGGAGCTCATAACTGAGCCTTCAAGTCACTGACATGTGCCCGTGCTTCTTCATTTAACTGACAAACCTCTCTTTCTTTTCCATTCTCTGCCCATTCTCTGCCCCCCCCCCTCACAGAGTCAGAACTTCCTTATCAGTGTGTAAAGACTGTCTGCCAGGATAGAGACCAGTGTCGCCATAGGAGTTAATTAAATAGACGGTTTATAATGAAGAAAAAAAACCCAGCCAACAACAGTTTATTCTGTCATAATGTGACTTCAGATCCTTCATTGTGATCTCGTAATCGTGGCTCATCTCTAAAGGCAAACCTGCTGTATAGCATTTGAAAACACTGACACACACATATTAACTGTGCTACCTTGAATGATTACTGTAAACAGAGATGATCACGTGAAGACAATTTTTAGAAACAAGTTAAAAGTTCTTCTGTTTTCCCTCTGAATGTGGCTGAATGTGGCTCTGTTTCTTTGTGTTTGACCTGTTACTAGCAGACCTGCAGTATGGTAGGGTCCATCTCAGCTCTGCAAATGCAAAAATGCAGCTAGGAGCTAACTGGCTTCTTTGTGATTCTCTTGTGGGGTCTTGTGCTAATGTTTCAACATATACATCTTGCATAAAAATACATTTAATGAAATTATAAAATGCATTATTTAAAGTTAAACCAGTGTTTCTGAACCTTTTCAATTTGTGACTCTAAACAAAACATTTTCTCATGTCACATTCCAGCAGACGTTCCCAAATTTGTGGAGCAAAACTTTTCTTTCTTTCATACCCCATCCATCCTCTCATGACCCTCCAAATTGATCCTGTGACCCTTGGAAGGGGTCAGACCCAGAGTTTGGGAACCACTGATCTACTTAAAAAGTAGTTAAAGATACAGTAGTTGCACCTTGGATTGCCTGGGACACTTATGCACTGATGCGTCAGTATTAACAGTCACTCAATTTAATATATGATAATAGACAAGCACCTTTACTGACGGCTGAAGTGGGGTTTCGAATTTTGAGTATTTATGAACATTGCAGTGTACTGTAGGTACGTTTACTCAAGCAACTAAAGGGCATGAATGCGTCTCTCACCAGTGTAAATGACAGTATCTGTCTCTTTGTCTCTCTGTGTCTCTGCAGTACACAGGTCCGATCCCGGCCGAGCGAGGGGGCGAGCTGGCCATGGGGGGAGGTCGCAGCGAGACCTCAGCACTGAGCGGGGCAGGAGGGGGGCGGGGCGTGACCACTACCCAGAATTCCCAGCGGCCCAACGCCTGCTGCTTCTGCTGGTGCTGCTGCTGCAGCTGCTCATGGTAGGACACACACACACACACACACACACACACACACACACAAACCAACATTTGCACACATGTGCGCCTCTTATGTAATCAAACACACACTGGCAGGCCGGCTCTTTGGAAGGACTGTGGTCCTGTTAACACAGCTGTTTAAGACATAACACACAGCTGCCTTATCACTGGTGCAGTATACTTCATGACTTGACAACTTGACCATTCAGTCAAACTTCAGCAGTGTGTGTCAGGAGTACTTGTAATCTGTGTGTGAGTAAAGTTGAGTTTCTGTTTCTGTTAAAGGTGGATCATGGTTGTGTTTGGTGTTACAGCCGTCCTGCTGCAGATGCATCCATTGCACACGTGTGTTTTTAGTTCTTAACATCGTCTCTCATCTCTCTACTGAACAGGAGACTGTTGCTGTGCACTCATTAAAGCACAAGTCATCATGTTTCTATTCTCTGTGATACAGAGTGGAGGTCACAGGGTGCAGACAGGCTGCAGTAGAACTGACTTTGCTTGATCACAAAAAGTGTCAAATGTTACTCAACAGGAGCAGGTTACTGAGTGAGGCTTGAAGTTGTGTTATCTCGTCTCAGCTTGCAACAATCTCGATCAGCATCAGAGACTTGCAGGAGGAAGCACAAGCAGCCCAAGCTGACCAATCACAGTTCCTGTGGTTTCCACTTAGTATGCCTCCGGCCACCAAAGTATTGACTCATAGTTATATTTTTTTAGTAGGTACAGGTCAGCTCTGGAGGAGCCTTTCGTGTTTGGAGGTGTTTGTTTGCTGGCTGCACAGGTCTTAGCTTTACATTCAGGTCAGTGAAGAATATTCTGTGATGACCAGAGGACATTTACTCATGGGAACTGTTGTCCTCTGATGCACAAGCTTGGAGTGTGTTTGTACTGATGGCCCTGAAGTATAGTGAGAGTCTCCAGGAATACTGTGGCACACCAGTCTGATATGAACTCCACAGCTATTTGTTGTTTAATCCCAGTGTGGCTTGGCACATACACTCACTGGCCACTTTATTAGGTACACCTTGCTACTACCAGGTTGGACTCCCTTTTTAATTCTTGGTGTCATAGACTCAACAAGGTGCTGGAAACATTCCTCAGAGTTATCCTGCTGGAAGTAGCCATCAGAAGATGGGTACACTGTGGTCATAAAGGGATGGACACGCTCAGCAACAATACTCAGGTAGGCTGTGGTGTTTAAACCATGCTCAGTTGGTACTAAGAAAATCTCCCCCACACCATTACACCACCAGCAGCAGCCTGAAGCGTTGATACAAGGCAGGATGGATCCATGCTTCCATCTGAATGTGGTTTTTCCAATCTTCTATTGTCCAGTTTTGGTGAGAAAACCCGTGTGAATTGTAGCCTCAGTTTCCTGTTGTTAGCTGACAGGAGTGGCACCTGGTGTGGTCTTCTGCTGCTGTAGCCCATCTGCTTCAAGGTTGGACAAGGTGTTGTTGCTTCAGAGATGGTCTTCTGCACACCTTGGTTGGAACCAGTGCTTATTTGACTTCCTGTTGCCTTTCTATCATCTTGAACCAGTCTGGCCATTCTCCTCTGACCTCTGGCATCAACAAGGCATTTTGGCTCACTGGATATTTTCTCTTTCTGGGACCATCCTCTGTAAACCCTAGAGATGGTTGTGCTGAAAATCCCAGTAAATACTCAGACCAGCCCGTCTGGCACCAACAACCACGCCACGTTCAAAGTCACTTAAATCACCTTTCTTCATCATTCTGATGCTCAGTTTGAACTTCAGCAGCTCGTCTTCACCATGTCTACATGACTACATTGAGATGCTGCCACGTGATTGGCTGATTAGCTATTTGCGTGAAGGAGCAGTTGAACAGGTGACAGGTGTCCCTTATGGAGGGTTTTGCCTGTTTGTGCACATTCAGCCATTTCTAACCACACAGACGCAGTTGGGTGAAGAACCATGCTGTAGTTAGTGTCTATACGCTGCCTCCAACAGTTTCCTTTGTTTTGTGTCAGCTCATGTCTGTGTGACCCTCCGTGCCATAAGCATAACTAAGGATAAGACACACAGGAGTTCAGTGGACCTGCTCACTATTACACACACCGAGTCTCCAGACATTAGTCAGACAGTAGCTGTGCAGTGATTAGGTCTCTATAGTTCCCACAGGGAAACTCATTATTTATAGCTCTCTGTCTCTCTGTTACACACACACACACACACACACTGAAGGTGTAGACACCTGTAGCTGCTGCTTCACCCTGCTGTTAACATAACTGCAGTTAGTGTTGTCATTAAATGGGGTAGTAGGTGATTGTACATGTTTATAGTTGTGAGAGCAATTACTCTTCTGTCAGCTGTGGTTTAGTGTGTGTGTGTGTGTGTGTGTGTGTGTTTCCTGCCTGAGAGCTTTTTCATCATGTCAGTCTCACTGTCAGGAATGAAGAGGAGAGACGGAGGCGGAGGAGGAGGAAGAGAATATCACAGGACACCAAGATGGAAACCATACCAAACTGTGAAGCTTGGTGAGTCTGCAGCAGGAACACAAACTCATTTTGGTTGGTTTAAAATGTGTAAAAGATTGTGATAAACTTCTCAGAGGTGAGGCACAAAGAACAATGATCAGGCTTTTAAAGTCAGGATTTTTTTTATATTTTCTGTTCTTCATTTAAAATAAAACCAAAAGTTGACAGCCATGCAGTTACAAGCTGTAATATTCATTATACTAGAAAACAATATTTTTGGATGGGTGTAGAATGCTGATAATATATAGGATGCTGATGTCCGTACAGTCCGTCATCTGCATGTTGACGTGTTTTTGTTTAATGTTTATCTTCTCATATGTAGCACCAAGCGTGTAGCACATGCCACCTACAGACATTAAGTTTGTATGTAATCAGGGTTCATCATTTATATTTTTATGCCTCCACACTTGCAATAGCCATAGCCGGAGGCATTACGATTTCAGGTTGTCCATCTGTCCGTCCCAGTCTCGTGAACACAATATCTCAAGAACACGGTGAAGGAATTTCTTCAAATTTGGCACAAACATCAACTTTGACTCACTGATGAAATGATTAGATTTTTGTGGTCAAAGGTCAAGGTCACTGTGACCATGTCTGTCTCCTTTTTCTGAACTCAGTATCTCCAGGACATCTTGAGGGAATTTCTTTAAATTTGGCACCAACATCCACTTGTACCAGGGAATAAACTGGTGTTTATTTGGTGCCCAAAGGTCAAGGTCACTGTGACCTTGCCTGTCTCATTTTTCTGAACGTGGTGTCACATCTTGAGGGAATTTCTTTAAATTTGGTACCAACGTCCACTTGTACTGAAGAATAAACTGATTAGAATTTGGCACTCAAAGGTCAAGGTCAGTGTGACCTCACATGTTTTTGGCCACAACTCCAGAATTCTTACACGAATTATAACAAAAATTCACACAAATGTCTAACAGGATAAAATAATGAAGTGATGACATTTGATATCCAAAAGGTCAAAGGTAAACTTCACTGTGACATCATAATATGCTGCATAAAGCACTTTTCTGGCCATTACTCAAAGTTATAACTCAAGAACAGAAGAAGAAGCGTTTGGTCCGATACTGAATTGGTGACACTAATCTTGGGTGTCCACCTTGACCTGTTGGGGGGGGGTGTCTGTGAAGCATCCATGTTTTCACAGACATAGATGTAAACTGTAAGAGAAACTTGACTGGTGTGGAAAGGCATACAACCGCAGGGCAGTAATTCTATTTTTTTTTTTCACTTGCCTGGCTGGAAATCTATTTGTCTGAAGTCAATTTTTACTTGCCCCAAGAAAGACTGTTTCATTTATTAGCTGTTATCAAATAACAACAAAGCCTTAAGTTTTTCGACCCTGTTTTATCCACATTGCTCTGAAACTTGTGGCATCCTCTGACACCACCCAACAAAACTCCTGTTTCCAGGATAATTGAAATACTCACTTTCAGCTCAAACTTTGTTCTTACCCACTGTCATTTTGTGCATGGTTGCATATGTGCAACTCTCAAAAAAGATGAGAAGGAAGTGAGATGGCTCACTCCTTAACAGCTTCCATCTTCAGCTCCGGAAAAAGCGATGTGTTCAATTACTTTTTTGTGTTGCTAGATTTACTAGCCTGATGTGACGATTGGCAGTCCTTACTGTTGAGCCCTGGCAATGTTAAACATGTTGGCATATCCAATGGTGGCATTAAACATGCACCTGTTATGGTGCTTGACCCACTGGAGGTGGTAGATCGGTAGTCGTTAGGATTCACCTTCTGGGGACCATTAAGTTCTGTACAAAAAAAGTCAAACGTCTGATTTCCTGTCACTACGTATTTTGGTACAGAGTTGGAGGACCTTTATTACTACTTCAACACAATATACAGTGTTCAGAGGACAGTGCAGCTTGGTTAGAGGTGTTTACTCTATTGAGTGCTTTCTACTTTTAGTTTAGGTTACTCATGAATGCAGGATCCAAGGAGCCAAGGCCAAATGCCCGATCTCGCAATGTTTGTTAACGTGATAAATAATTGGTGTATTCGCCCCGTAACTTGGATCCACTCCAAAATTGACTGGAGTAATCAGAAAGAAAGTGTAATGCTGAGTGAGATAGTAATTCTTTTTTTAATCAGTGAGCTATGTGCAGGGTATAAGCTTCAAAACCATGATCGTTGTTCATCAACTCAATTAATGAGTAAGCAAACAAATAAATGAAGTATCTCTCCACTCTTCCGTCCTCAGCACCAAACCCACAACGGAAGAGATGCGGATGTGGGCTCAGTCCTTCGACAAGCTGATGAGGAACCCAGCAGGTCGGAATGTTTTTCGGGAGTTCTTGCGGACTGAGTACAGCGAGGAGAACATGCTGTTCTGGTTGGCCTGTGAAGACCTCAAACAGGAAATCAACAAGACCGCCATTGAGGAGAAAGCGCGCTCCATCTATGAGGATTACATTTCAATATTGTCGCCAAAAGAGGTAAGAAAGCTGTTGGCTTACTGCGGTTACACCTCTGTCTCAAACAAAAATGTCTGAAAGACTGTTTTTATCTTTTAGGTTTGGTTTGATTTCATGAAGCAGCTCACAGAGCTCTCTGGAAGCTGAGCACTAAATCTTGAATGTCCCTTAAATCCCTTGAATTCAGCAACTAGGCTCTGCCCATTTCTGCCACATCACAGTCTAGAGATCACTACCCCTTTCCCCATTAAATCCAATTAAATAAAGTAACAGGGGCTTCCTACTCTTCTATTTTTGTGGGGGGAGTCCCTTAAAGGTTTTAGACTGTGGACACGGATTAAAGGCTTGTGTCATTGTTTAAATTCCAAGAGATTACTGCTTGTAAATCACTTCAGGATGTTGAACCATCAGGCGGACATTGCTCGAGGTCTGTTCTTGTGTCTCAGAAACAAGATGAATTTAATTTAGGGAACTACGGTGTTTAGAAAATGTCTTCTTACATAAGATCTGGATGATGCATTTTGTTTTCCAGTGTGGTTGTTGCTTCATCTGTGTCCTACTGTCAGCTGGTTTGTCAGTCTGTCCAGCATTTTGTAAGAGATCAGCAACTATTTACATCAGATTTACTGTATTTATTATTCAAGGTCCCCAGAGTATAACTGCTGATAAGTATTACCAGAGTCTGGGTCTTCAACAGGGGGTCCGCAGCCTTTAGGGGTTCCTCAGAGTAACTGCAGGGTGGCAGCTAAATCAAAGTAGTGAGCTAACAGTTACATACTCCATCTATCTGTCCATTTTCAACTGCTTACCTGAAGCCTGGTCGTGGGGGCAGCAGGCTGAGCAAAGGTTTTCCAGAGGCCTGTTTCTCCAGCCTCTCTTCTCAAGGTGTTCCATGTTCTGGGTCTGCCCCGGGGCCTCCTACCTACTCTACGTCCCAACCCTCACCTATGGTGGTCATGAGCTATGGAATGAGGTCGCAGATACAAGCGGCCAAAGGGTGAAGGGTGTCAGGGCTCAGCTTTACAAACTCAGACATCCGGAGGGAGCTCGGAGTAGAGCCGCTGCTCCTTCGGGTTGAAAGGGGTCAGTTGAGGTGGTTCGGGCATCTGATCAGGATCCTCCTGGGTGCCTCCTGCTGGAGGTGTTCCAGGCATGTCCTACTGGTAGGAGGCCCCGGAGCAGACCCAGAACATGCATATCTCGTCCCCTGTGGGAGCACCTTTGGGTCCCCCAGGAGTAGCTGGAAAGCGTTGCTGTGAACCCCTGCGACCTGGCTTCAGAAAAGTGGTTGAAAGTGGGTGAATGGATGAAATGATTAAAATATAATTGGCAGATTACAAAGAATGTAAATAACACTGCAGCCTCTGTTAAATGTCTCCACTTCTTTATCTTTACTTAATTCTTGTTGCATGTTGCACATTTCACGGTTTTAATTTGTCAGCTACTATGCACATGCTCAGTGTTCACACCAATACCCACCTGAAATACAAGCCCTGCTAATTGACCAAGTGGCACACACACACACACACACTGAATGTGTTCAAGTTTTTCTGGTGAGAAATGGGCAAAGCATTGTCTGCTGTTTAACTGCTATTTTTAACTGGCTGACTGTGTGTGTGTGTGTGTGTGTGTGTGTGTGTGTGTGAGTGAGAGAGAGTGTTTCACAGTGGTTGCTTTATTTAGTATGAGCGCTGGAGGCTTTGCTTGTCAGGCTCCATCACCACTGTGTGCGTGTGTCTACGCATGTGCGTGTTGGCATGTTTAGACACTGGTGTGTTTGTATGTGCTGTTGTCTGCATGTGTGTTAGTGTGTGTGTGTACAGTGTTTTTACAGGAAGCTATAAATTGCTGCTCCCATCACCTTCTGGCAAAAGAGGCTTTTTATAGACACACACACGCACACACACACACGCACTAAAATACAGAGATATCTAGACGTGTGAGTTTGGCAGAGAAAATGTATGCCTGGCTGTCTGTCTGCGTGTCTGACCTTGGTAGAATGCCTATCTCTTTTCGTGTGTGTGTGTGTGTGTGTGTGTGTGCATGTGTGTGTGTGTCTTTCCTAAATAAGAGCAGAGTGAAAACATAAGAGAAAGCTTGTTGTACTATAAATATCTGCTGGAGCAGTGACTGTGGGGCCACTGTGAGTGATTTTGTGTGTGTGTGTGTGTGTGTGTGTGTGTGTGTTCCAGTGCTGTTAACTGTTTGTATTTATGGCCCTATGGAAGTTAGTTCTTGACAAAACTGCAGAGCTAACATTTGGCCGGCTATAAAAAAGAACTGTATTTTTGATGGCAATAATAATCATACAGTCTGGATCTCTAAATACCCTGATGTATTGTAACACTGTGACACGACCCAAGCCTCATGGCGTCTTCTTATTTCACTTAACTAAACTGTATTTCCCTCCAGGTGAGTCTGGACGCCCGGGTTCGAGAGGTGATCAACAGGAAGATGCAGGACCCGACGCCTCACGCGTTCGAAGACGCCCAGCTACAGATCTACACGCTGATGCACAGGGACTCCTACCCACGATTCCTCTCCTCCAACATCTACAAGTCGCTCTTGCACGGCGGCTCACGTACCTCGTCTGAATCCTAGTCCCACATCACCTCCTCTACTGGTCCTGCGCTCACAGGATTGATGCCAGACCATTTCATGACTTCTCCAGCACACTCCTCCCTCCCAGTACAGAACTACCCAAAAATTACCAGACTCCTCCTCAGTTCACTTTCTCAGAATCACAAATCTCTCTGACTACTGCCAAGACTTTCTTCTCATGTGTTGTTTTTTCCACTCCATATCTTCAACTTTTACTACTGTTGCCAAGACCTCCCCTCCTCTGCTGTTTCCTCCTCTCGTCTCTTCACTCCAGTAGACTTCTGTCTTCTGTACTTGAGAAATTCAGGCAATTACAACTAAAAACTAACAAATAATTGAAAATATTTGTCCGGTAATAGCTACAAAAACCTGAAGTTTGCGTCATTTGAATAATATCCAAAACATTGAACATACCATTTTATACCTATAAAAACCTGAAAACTCCACAATATGATATTTTCAGCCTCTGAAACACCTGCCTTCTCTCTATTATAATGGAACCAGATGGCGCTCAGCTTGTGGTGCTCAAAACACCCCAAAAATACTTCTGAAAAACTCAACATCAATGTCTCTATCCAGAAATCATGACCTGGTTACTCAAGATAATCCACAGAGCTTGTTGTCAGCAGTTTCATCTAACTTTTTTCTTTCTACCAAACTACATCCACCAACTACATCTACCAGGCCCCAGGAAGTGCACTGGGCTCTGAAGCCAATTTCCATAGTGGCCAAACATTGGTACTGCAGTTTTTGTGGGGTCAGTTATGTGATGCCAAAGGGCCCAAAAAGACTTTTCCCATAGACTTACATTGGGAAAGGGACGTCTGTAAATCAGTGGATACTTGTTTTTCGAGTGTCACAGCCCCCTCAGAATAACTGATTCCACTATCAGGATTTAATCCATTCGGCCCCAGAACATTTTGAAAGTTTAAAAGATACGCAAAATTAAATTAATTTATCCCAATTCACGTTAACAGAGCGCTAAACTGGCTGTTCTCTGCAGCTCTAAGGCCCAATCCCAATACCCCCCCTTGTCCACTACCCCTTAGCCCTTGGCCCTACCCCTAGCCATTGCCCACTACCCCTTGGCCCTCGAAATGAAGCAACGAGGGGTAGGGGTTGAAATCATTCCCTAGGAATTGGGTCACCACTCACTACGTCACCACGTCGGTTACGTTCACCTATTTTAAACAGGAAGCTGCGAGCCATCTACATTTCCAACCCGCATTTACAATGGAGTCTCCGGTTGAGTTCATCCTACCGATCGTGTTTGCTGTATTCATCATGCTTCGTTTGATGAACGACAGACGACAGGGGACTTCTGCTAGCTAGCTAACCAGCTAACATCACGAGGCACCATAGTTATTCTAGCTGGCGTGTTATCGTAATGTGAAAAATCCGACAATTTTGCAGAACAGGACAGATGTCAGATGCCAGATAGTGCGAGCTAGCTAGACGACCGTAACGTTAGCTATGTATGAACTTTTTTTCCCGTCTTTTGCTTGGTGGTAGCCATGGCAACATCTACACCTTGCTGGCAAGTCAGCATCTGAAACCCCTCGCTCCGAAGGGCTAGTTTCATACCCACTACCCCTCGTTATGCCCCCTACCCCTACACGCAAAAAGGAATTGGGACACCACTACCCCTTGCGGGAAGGCGCAAATGTAGGGGTAGGACCAAGGGGTAGGGCTAAGGGGGGGTATTGGGACAGGCCCTAAGTCTCCAGTGCCTCTGCTCTATGGGCGCCGATTGTCCAGGTAATTTCGTACCGCCGAAATACAGCTTTTTCGGCTTCATACACCACGGAGCAACTTTCAAAGGAATAAACAGGCCAATGCTGTATGTAGGTTTCTGAATACATCCATGACATCTTCTTATAGACAAGAGTCTTGTGCTCATGATAGTGTGAGATGTCAACATTAATGACGTCCTCTTCAGTGTAGCTGTGAAGAAAATGGTTTCATGAAATTGCTCACAACAAGGTCTGTGGATTATCTTGAGTCGCCGGGTCACAGTTTCTGGAAAGAGACATTTCTGTTGAGTCATTTAAATGTGTTTTATTGGCGCTTTGAACACCACAAGCTGAATGTCATCTAGTTCCATTATATTGGAGAGAAGGCAGACATCTCTACAGCTGATATCTGCAATATAGGTGAGAGGAAAAAATACGTATTACGTAACTAAATCCTAAAGCAGGAGGGTTTTAGAACAATTAGAACCAATAAAAAGTACGAAACATTCCTATTGCCATTTCTCCTAGGTTGGGCCCATTTTCGAGTCAGATTGACCGGACTACTGGTATCAGTTTGATTTTAAGGCTTCCTTCCTGACCGCTAAAATTGCTCAACACTTATCATCCACTTCTATCCCTCTATTGATTCTTTCAACTAATTTTCTACCTTCAAACCCTCCTCCTCCCTCATCACATCACTTTTCTCCTGTGTTTCACCTCAGCGACTCCTGAACAGAGAAGGAGGCGATGTTGCAGTATTTCTTTGGGACATAAGGCGATGCACATGATTACATGGGAGATTTTGATGCATTTCAAGGGGACAAATATTCACCTGTGCCATGGATTCTTAGTAGATTCTTACCAATCCGCCCCTCCCTCTGCTCATGACCATCCTATCACCTTTCCGAGCCAATTAAAGGTGGATGCCTCTGACCTCCGCCCACCTCATCACCTTGTTTTTCATCCTGCGGTTCTCTACTCCGAGACTGATGGAAAGGCAAAAGAAAAAGATGGATGCTGTCTCACTCCCTCTCTTTCTCTCGTCCTTTTCTCTCTTTCAACTGGAAAACACAGGGTGCTCCCCCCATCCCTCGCCAACGGCAAAAAAAGTTTCTTATTTTTGTTGTTTATTTATCCACTCTTGTTTGCTGGATCAATCATTTCACTCCTGTGATAAACAAACGGACAAATGGATGGATGTCACTTCCTTCCGACTACTGATTTACAAACAGACAAGACGTCTATTTTTTAAGAGAAAACTATATGGAACATTTTAATTTTGTTGATTTTTTGTTTGTTTTGTTTTGTTGGTTTCTCCCACTCTCTCCCCTTCCTGGATTTTTTGCAAGAAGAGGAGGATTCCTCTGAGACTGTACTGATCCCCACCCGACACAACACCACAGACACCACACACAGGTGCAATAAAACACTGGAGTTTGGAAAAACACACACATGCAGACATTTACAAAATTTGTGTTACTATACTTCAGGGGATGTTTCCTTCCTTCCTTTCCAAACTATAAACCCTCAGCGAGATCTGACCGAGTCGACCAAAGTCCCCGCAGGTTCATTTTGTAGTATTTCAGAATTTTATTACCCTGGCACCAACACCAGTTCGTAAATGTGAGTTAGTCTGGAACCTCTCAGTTCATCACAGTTTCCAAGAGGTGTTGTCAACAGCCGTAGATCAAAATGTCTCAGGACACAATTGGATTGACCTGCAACCAATCAGAGCGATGACACGTGATGTAGCGCTGAGCAACGCAAACAGAAAACAGCGTGCAGAGATGAGCTGAGATGGAGAAACATTACCATGTCTGTGAGTGAGTGTGGCTGTTTTGCCTTCAGAATTTTAAAATACTTCAACAGAAAGTTCCACACCAGCTGCAGCCATCTTGTTTTCTTAATTTGAAAATGCCTCAGTGGCGCTCCTCCTCACTAAGCTACCTTTATTCTTGCCATATTGTTTCAGGCACGAGGATTCACAAGCTGAAAATGACTTAAGATTAAGATTGATCTTTATCGTCTCTCAAGAGAAATTCATTGTGGGCATACGAAAAAAGTACCGGCGTCTCACATCAACATGCAGATTACAGTCACACTTGACTTAATCAAGTCTTTTGTGTTAAGCGTAAAGTCTGCACAAGTTGTTCGTCATTGCAACACACCTGTCCAGAGTTGCGTTAGTATTTCTCGTTGCCCGTCATTTTGAAGGACAGGGTCGTAAAGACTGTCATAATCTGGTAGCACTTACACTCATATTTTATCTGCTGCCGACTGATGTACGTTGTCAGTATTACCTGCTTGTCCGTCATCCTCCATTGCATCAGTTCCTGTTTTTGCTCATTTTTGGGCTCCAGAGATTTGGTAACACAAGTAATCAATTGCGACTGTTTGAGGTGTGGCTGAACATGACTTATCTAAAAGCGTATTTCATTGTAAAGCTGCACGCAGCATATTAATTCCCTCGGCCTGTCCTTGCCCTGTTCTCGCTCTGTTTACAGTGAGACTGCTGCGGGAGTGCGAGCTCCACACTTGGTACAGTTTGTGAATGTCCGTTAGCTCACACACAGTGACCGGGCTAACTGTCCGCAACACACAGCGAATACTACCCAACATTTATTAACAGATTTAACAAAAGAGTCGAACCATGTCAGAGTCGGTGTGTTTGTTAGGTTTAACGGCTCGGTGTTGGATGTTGGATGTTAGTTGCCGATGCTGTGCGAGCTCATGCTAACTGGTTCAACTTCCGGCTTTGACATTTTGCAGTGTAGCAATTTAGCTTAAAAAGCAAAGAGGTAACCTCTCTGGCTAAAGTCATGTACGTGAGACTACACGCCACCATCTGGACAGGAGTGTGAATTACGTAAAGTTACAGTAGATCGCTCGCTTCTCAAAATGACAGACAAACTTTAGATTTTTCAGTTAGTGTTAAAAAATATCAGTCAGCGATTACATGTTCGTTAGCCAATCAGATGCTAACATTTTAGTTTAAAGTTTTACTGGTCAGGAAGAAACAAAGAAGTTAAAGAGTGAAAGTTTTAAACCTGTATAGTATAGTAATACAAATAAACACACACACACACACACACACACACACACACCAGGGTGGCCTACCTGGGCACTGCTGCTGCTGACCTCTGCCTCTGTGACCTCTCACCTTTGACCTCACCACTGTCTGTCGCCCACTCGGACGCCTGCTCCTGATTGGCTGCAGGAGGCTGCAGGGCTGAACTGTGGTTGGTCGATTCAGGAAGGGGGGTGGGAGGAAATCCCAGGTGCAAAAAAAAAATATATATAGATATATTAATGAAAAACAACTAATAAAAAAAAAATCTATATAGAAAAACAGATGTTATGTGAGATGGGATGCTTACACCCAGTGCTTCATGGGAAATGTAGTTTGAGGAAAACAAATGTTTGTAGTTGTCTAAGGAGGCAGAAACAACAGATTTTAAAAAAAGAGATGCCTCGGTCTTTACCAGACTGGTCACTCAGAATGCATTTATCTTAGTATTGTTAATGTTATTTATTTTATATTTTGTTAAAACTGTGATTTTAATTGTACATATATAAACGGAAACCCTTGAACATCCAACGAGACGCCGCTTTGTTTGTTCAGTGTTTGTGTCTGATTTTCTTTTTCCTCGCAACAGTCTGACTTTATTTCTCATCAGTATGAGTGTCTCGTACTATTTATACTAATTTAATACTTACTTTGTGCTACTTTGCCAACCCAACCAACACTTTAATAACCCAACCAGTACTTGATTTGTGATGTTGATATGGACGTCAATACTTCGGAGTTTAAAAAGATTCAGACTTTTTGTTTTTGTTGTTTTTTATAACATGAATTCTTAATGTAAACAGCCCTAAATATTATAGGTAGAAAAGAAGCAAGAATCAAACAAAACACCAACGTGCTGTATTAAAAGTTTGCAGCAATTTTAACTGTACAACATCTTGATCTAACAGAGGCCGTTCAGAGGTTTGAAAATGTAGCTTATTTATTTTGGCATTTTGTCCACACAGGTGACTAAAAACAGACATTTCCTAAAGCTCAATCCAGGGTGAAGATTTTCAGACACTCTGTTTTCAGTTTTGACAGGTAGACAGGGAGTTTCTGGCTTGTGACGTCAGTAGTCGAGGCGCGGGAATACAAAAGCACGATTAAACTTTTCCAGGTCAGGAAATGACAGCTGATTTAATGAGTAATTGATGTGGATTCGTATATTTCTTCCTCTAATTTTGGTTACTGTAGAATTTGTCCTAAATGTCTATAGTGGCATTAAAAAGGTCTTTAAAATAGTCTTAAATCTGCTCTGCCCTTAAGCTTTAAGAACCCTGTATACAGACACAACCAGTCATCACACAGGTGATCGTGATCTGCATGATTGAGTCAATTTGCTCTGCAGCTGGACCAATCAGAGTTGACTTACAGCCACATGGGCCACACAGCACGCCTCAGTAAAAAGGAACTAGAAACATAAAGATAAATATTGTACAGGCATATATTAGTTTATTTTCATAATGATATATCCCTGTATAATATTGATCTTCCTTAGTTCCTTTAGAGGCTCTGTCATGTGTGTGAGTCTCACACAGTGTCGTCCAGCTCTGCTCTGATTGGTCCAACTTGACTCTCAATCATCAGATCACAATCACCTGTGTGATGAAGGAGTGTGAGTCTATATATACAGCTCATCCTGCACTGTGATGCTTGTTTGACGGTGTCTGATGAGGATCTGTGTCAGATGGAAACACGGCACGTTTAATTTAATTCAGATCTTTAGTTTGATTCTTGAACTGAAGGTGAACATGAACTGAGCACAGACAGATGGAGCTGCTGCTGTTGACTCTGTGTTGATACTCCCAACACTCAGTTCCTAAAGGAAACCAACACACACACACTACACATGGACAGTTGTGTAGTGTGTGTGTGTGTCTGGTCTTTTTCCACAGTTCACTGTAACCTGATATGTTTGTGTTTGGGAGTAATTCTGTGTGTGACACAGACACATGCATACCAACATATATGCAGCATACACACACACACACACTGTCTCATACCTTCACACTCGAACACAAACACACACTCCCACACTCACTGGCAAGTCTTTATCTGTTGATGCGAGCATTCCTCTCTCTAGTTTTCTCTTGATGACCACAGATAAACTTCACTTCTCCTTGCAGATTTTTTCCCCCTCCATTTGAAAAAAAGAAGAAATTCTGTCCTTATGACCTTTGTTTAACAAATGATCTCTGTCCATACGATAATGCAAAATTGACTTTCGAGCAGTCAGATTGTCCGTGCAGTAGTGCAGCAATACTACTTTAAGAGTAATGTAGTTATTAGAACAAGCAGTGCCAACAAAAACTAAGTAATTCAGTAGTCATCTATTCCTAATATTTTCACATGGCGCAGCCTGGAAGCAGTATGTAAAGAACTAAATAATGTTTATGGTTATTATGTGTGAAATAAAAGCAATGACTGTATTTTACACTTTGACTCAGACATGTCAGATCCGCGCTCCTCAGGAAACCCTTCATTAAGCTATAGAACATCGCCTGGCACTGGATTTGTAATGAACTGCAAAAAACTTTACCTTCCGTGCTTTGATCATGAAACATGACCCTCTTCCATTTAATGATGCCTAGTCGCAGTGTTGTGCTAGTTACTAAAAAATAGTGACTGGTTACCGTTAGTAGTTTAAAAAGTAACTCAGTTAGTAACTCAGTTATTTAAACCAAAAAGTAATGCGTTACTGAGAAAAGTAACTTTTCAGTTCATCATGTTTTTAGATCATGTTTTGGGAAACTGAAACTCAGCCCTGCAGCCCAAAACATTTCCTAACTGTATTGGCTCGTAGCTACATCACCTAAGAGACAGCGGATGGAGTTTAACCAAGGGACTGTTAGACTACAACTTGATAAAACCATTGAACGGTATAGGAAGCTTCCCCGGGATAACAATGGATATCACGTCACTGGATGTAACGTTACTGGGACTAAAAATCTACAGAAGCTACCGCTTAATGTAACATTACAGCACTGTGGTGAGGCCAGCAGGTCGACAGTGACTTCAGAGATGGTGAGAGACGTGTTTCAGTAAGATGCTCTGGTAAGAATTGTTCATATACCTCAATCTGACTTGACTATCTTTTATTGTTCAGGGCTAAAATGTTTTAGTGAAAGGGAACTTCAGTTTGTGAAGGAATGCTGCATGCTGCACGCCGTTTTAAAACCTGGCCAAAAATAACGGAGTAACGCAGGCTTTATGAAAAATAAAGTTCCAAATGTATAATGTATGATAAAGGAATATTTGCTTTGGTTAATAGAGCAGGAAATTTCAGTCAACAACTGCTCATAATCAAACTAACTTTTACTGAAACACCTTAAAGGGATAGTGCACCCAAAAATGTAAATTCAGCCATTATCTACTCACTCATATGCCGATGGAGGCCCTGGTGAAGTTTTACAGTCCTCACATCCCTTGCAGAGATCGGCGGGGGGAGCGGCTAGCACACCTAATGGCAGACGGCGCCCCAGACTAACGTCCAAGAACACAAAATTGAATCCACAAAGTATCTCCATACTGCTCATCCGTAGTGATCCAAGTGCTGCAGCCGCGACATAAAAAGTTGTTTGGAAAAACGTCATATGAACTCTGTTTTTAGCCTCACTGTAGCCTGTAGCTCTGACTGCTTCTCTGTGCTCCACGCTCACTTGTGCGCGCTCAGGGTGATCGGTGATCTCTGAAGAGCAGCAGTCTCATCAGTACTGATGTCCAGATNCCCCTGCGGTGCACGTGTCACGTGATGTAAACACGGGTGAGCAAAGCTCACGCTTTCGCTGGTCTCGCGCAAGCGTGCGCATGTGAGCGTGGAGCACAGAGAAGCAGTCAGAGCTACAGGCTACAGTGAGGCTAAAAACAGAGTTCATATGACGTTTTTCCAAACAACTTTTTATGTCGCGGCTGCAGCACACTTGGATCACTATGGATGAGCAGTATGGAGATATTTTGTGGATTCAATTTTGTGTTCTTGGACGTTAGTCTGGGGCGCCGTCAGCCATTAGGTGTGCTACCTCCTCTCCCCATGGATCTCCACAAGGGATGTGAGGACTCTAAAACTTCACCTGAGCCTCCCTCGGCATATGGGTGATTAGATAATGGCTGAATTTTCGTTTTTGGGTGCACTATCCCTTTAAGTCTTTTTTCCCCATATAAAGTAATAATTACACTCTTTCCAGGAAACTTCTGTTTCTGTTTAACATTAGCGCTAAGCTGACATAGCTTAGCTAGCAACAGTGACTACTTTTGGTAGCAGCTGTTTTCTGTATTCTAGACTTAGCAAGTATTCTTTTTATCAGTTCTGATCAAACACTGTATAATAAAGATGACATAATGAATACGACATGACAGCTCCCCAAAAGTGAAGCCGAAACATCTGGATCACCCCCTGGTGGCTGGCTGCAGTATAAGTCATAAACCCCACCCCCTACATGTTAGCGGATTTTTCCCAAAGATGGTTTCTGTCATTTTAGGTAGATCTTATCACACTGATGTTTGTTCAAGAGTTCATTTATCTGACAAGTTTGGTTTTAATTAGTTATTTGATGCTATAAAAAAAAGCGGTTGATGTCATGATTGACAGCTGGGTGTGCCAATCAGTGTGTCCGCAGTCAATGGTGCTGCTGGTGACTGGTTGGATGGGTGCATGGGTGAGAACTGGATACTGCTCAGGTCACTACTGTGCAGACTCTGGCTCCAAATGACGTCACTTATGTGGGATATTTAAGCTTCATTTTTGTACAGTGGAAGCGGAGACGCAGGGTGCATCTTGATATACACTCTAGGCTGCTTTAATTTGCCTCCACTTTGTCTTTCACATGTGATTCTTCATGCTGCAAATCACATTTGGTGAAAATCACAAATAAGAGAGAATCAACATGATCAGTTTGTGACCTGTTGGCTGGTTCACTCAGTAACCACCTCTGTATCTGATCCAGCTGCTCTGCGTCCTGTCTGATCCACATGACTTCAGTCTGGTTTCCATCCAGGAGGAGGACACCTAACAGGAGCTGGTGACTCTCCACCGTCCTCCCTCTGTCCCCCCCGTCCCTCCCTCTGTCTCCCATGCTCATGTATGGAAAGAGCTCAGCGGTGTTTCCACAACAAACACAACAGGAGCTTTCTCTGCTCTGCTTTCTCACCACTTTCATCACCTCTGTCAGCGGCTCGCAGCACCACAGTCACGACTCGGGTTTACACTTTGGTCAGTTGTGATTTACTTCAGTTATTTTTACATGGAAATCTGGTTCAGTCAAATGAACTCGGAGTGAATACAGGTGACACACGCCTCTGTCATGAGGAGGAATTTCCATCAACACTGATCATATTTTCTGTAACAGTTTGACTCTTAATAAGAGCTAAATGTGTCTGTATACAACCTTTAAACTGTCTGTGATGGTGCTGGAATATTCCACATCATAAATTAATCTTCCAGGGCGCCCACTGACTCACCTGGTGGAGCAGGTGCCCCATGTACTGAGTGTCCTTGCTGCATCGGCTGTAGGTCCAGTTCCAATCCATGGCCCCTTGTTGCAGGTCATTTCCCCTGTCTCTGCCCCCCCCCCCCTTCACACTATATTTGTCCTATCAAATAAAGGCAAAAAGCCCCAAAATGAATGAATGATCAGAACAATTGAACAAGTTTCTGTTTGGAATCCTGTCTGATCAAAGAAAACTTTATTTCCATTTGCAGTATTACGTTTGGCAGCATGGCTCTGTTCTGGGGCCTCTGCCTTTCCTAGGCCTACGCAGAAAGCATAAGGTGGAGAGAGCACACCTCTCTGCCCTTCCACGTGCAAATGAGGAAAGCAAGAGGCAGAGTGAGAACACATCTCTGCCCTTCCATGCACTTACACGGCAAGCCTAAGGCAGAGAGAGCAGCAGCAAAGACTCTCAGGAACAGAACAGAGCAGCATCAATGACAAACAGCTCTCTTTCTGTTGCTGCTGTAGCTGACGGGGAACATGCAGGCGGGATTCCAGCTTCGGTGCTTCATTAGTGCTCATCATAGTGCGACTGACTAACTCGCCACTCAGCTTGTTGTGCTAACCTCAGCAATTGGATCCTTTGTTGAGGGATGGAAATTCTTTTATTGGTTCTTGATCAGTTTTTTGGGGGGAGGTTTACACAGGTTCTCAGGACATGGACGCCATGATGAGTACGATCTATGCATGGTTGGACAACCTGGTGAAGTTTGAGTCGTTTCACGGCATCAATAACGTCCTGGATACTGAGTTCGTCCCAAAGTCTGACCATACGGAGACTCATTCTTATCATGGAGAGCTTTCTGCTTTACACCTACAGACCTTTGATCGACGCGCCCAACCAACGTCACTTTAGTTCCATCACATATCAACAATGCAAAAAGAGCAGGCGCTCCAGGAACTACACAGTGCCAGATGTTTAGCCAACTATTAAACCAAACCAGTGAGAAAGAAAAGAAGAGACCGCAGTGATGTGTTCTTAATCCAAGAGCAACTTTAATAGAAATGTTAAAGGCAAAATATTGTGGCAGCACAACATGGCAAAGAAAGGCACATCTGCTGTTTCCACAAGGCCTACATGTGATTTCAATCTGGCTCCAAGCTTCATCTAATGTGAGAAATAAACTCTAAGTGCTCCGTACAAAACAAATGAACCAATAGACAACATGAAACTGGCAGATTCTTCTCTAAATATATTACAGCTTTTACTTTTATATATATATATGTATAAAAAGAAATTATACAAAACAAAAACACTAAATGTATTTTTTAAATCCAAAATTAATTTGGTTTAGTCAGTTTGCCTCATGATAACACACACACACACACACGCGCACACACACACACGCACACACACGTCCTCTTCAACAGAACTGCAAGAAAAACAAGAAAAATTATGATTAAAGATGAAATAACTCAGTTTATAATTACAGCTCAGTCTGCAGTGATGTCACATGACAGTTTTCAAGAGTTAGAGTCTTTTTTCTTTGGTGTAACTTTTTCTTGAACACACACTTATCTCGAGCTGCTGAAACTCTTTCCTGCCCTCCTCACATCAGGTTCTCTGGGCGACCCTTAATCCAAACGTGTTGAACACATTTTCTTCCTCAAAACAAATGCAAAACCCAACTTTATTAAAATATTTTAAATCCTGCATCTTTAACATTCATGTTTTCTTGCTAATCGTCTTCTCCTCTGCCTTCGTTGCCACTTTACCGCCGCCAACGCTAGCGTGCTTGTACATGCGTGCTATAAATGCACACATGTATGTTTCAAACAAACTTACTTGAACATGCTTCATAGTGCTACTAGTGATCAAAAATTCTACAGATTCAGGTTTAGAGCAAGGGTTGACAAACTTTACTATCAAAAGAGCCATTTTTGGCCAAAACAAAAAAAGAAAAAATGATTTGTCTGAAGCAAGACATCGCTAGTGATGTTTTTAGAAGAAAAGGCGCCAGGCGAGACGTATGACGCACATTTTAGTTGATGAAATGTCAAAACAGTTTTTTAAATCTGTGTATAGGCTACACATTTTTACAGTTGTAGAATGTAAGAATCACTTCAGGCCTACAACAATTGATGAAAATTAAAATGTAAAACACTGTTGGTTGGATGGTTTAGAAAGTCCTTGTTTGAGCAAAGCAGCGGAGCTTTGATTTTATCTTTCATTTTAATGAGTTATGCAACATTGGATAAATTTAGTTTAAGGTCCCGTTTATACGACAAGGATTTCAACTGAAAACGGTAAACTTCAGTTGCGTTTTGGCCGATCGTTTACACGACAGCGGCCTTTTGGGTGCCGGAAAATGCAACGTTTTGAAAACGGGTTCCAGAGTGCAATTTTTTGGAAACGGCATCGTCTCTGTTGTCATGTAAACTTGCAATATGCAGTTCCTCTGAAAACGGAGACTTTTCGCACATGTGCATTACGGTTCCAGTCACTAGGCATGTGCGAGAAAGTCGATCATCATAACAACAATGCCGAGCTCTGTTTGTGCTGCTCACCCTGTTGATTTGAAGTGAAGTGTAGATCTGTTACTGTAGCAACTCCACCTCGTCGTCCATCCAGACAAAGTTATCTGTGCATGCTTTCCCCATTGTGTCTTTGTTTTGGTTTGTTATCACCGCGTTGTAGAGGAAGGCGCTTCAGCACAGGCGCATGGCGTCATGCCGTGGTGTTGCTTTGCAAATTTACACTGGCACCCATTGGCCTGGCGTGCATACTACAGCGTTTCCAGTAGATTTTGCGGCTCCCTGTGAACGGGGATCGTTTCAATAACGTCGTCATATAAACGCAGAAGATTTTTAAAACGCAAAGGACAGACTTTTCCGTTTTCAGAGAAACCGTTGTCGTCCAAACAGGGCCTAAGACTACAGTCATTAATACAGTTGATTTTAAGCTCTATTGAGATTTTGAGGTTTTTTTTGAGTGCACAGTTTTGCATTTACAGGACATTTTCTGTTTGGTTGAGTCTCTCAGCTCTCATCAGCCTACTGTCAGTAGCTGCAGTGGTTAAATTCGTAGCAGATTAAACAACATGGCTCTGGGCACTTGAATCTTTACATACATTACCATGAACCTGCTTGTTAATGAGCTTCAAACCTTCTAAAATGTGAACTTTCCCATCCATCCATTATAAAAAAAACATTGATACTGTGTTTGTATCAGCTCCTCATTAAAGCTAAAACAAAGTTACACTGAGTTTAACTTTGAACACAAGATTTTTCACTCTGGAACCAAGCATGTTTAACATTTCTTCATCTGATGTTTTATGTGTCAGTTTTTGTAAGAATGATCTAAAATTCAGTCACATTTGGTGTCTCTGGGAAGTTAAACTAAACTTTTAAAGCTTCTTTGCAAAGATTCCCGAAGTCAAAGAGGTCAAAAATCTTACTGCAGCTTTAATAAATGGATATATTTCTGTTTAAAGTGTCGGAGCCTCCCGCTGTGTTTCAGATCCTCAAAGTGCTGAAACAACAACACACAAACTTCCCACAAACCATCAGCTTCTCAAATTGGTGGCTTCACCTTGACCTAGAGCCAGGAGCTAAATACAGGAGGGGGGAGGGGCCGGAAAAACTACGAGCGGAGGGAGGAAGGAGGAAATGTGGAGAGGAAAGGTGAGGAGTGACATGGAGGGAGGAGGGTGAAAAGGACAGCAGGAAGGCATGGGATGTAAACAAGAGGGGGAGGGAGGGCGAAATCTGAGGAGAGGGGGAGAAGACAGAAGATGACGAGGAGGAGGAGTGAAGAGGGAAGAGAAGAAAGTGAGACAAAACAAAATGAGAGTAAAGTAGAAAAAGTTTAAAGAAGAGAAACAGGTGGGAGGAAGAGTGAGGAGGGCGTACGGTGAATGAAAGCAGCTCTGACTGAAGGTGAGCAGACTCAGAGGAGAAACAAGCGTCTGGTCTCTGCTGCCATCTTGTGGTGGGAGTCTGTTAGAGACGCTCAATCACTCAGCCTTTATTACACTAACAGATGTGCTGTAATGTGAAGCCACTTAACTCGACCTGCCTCGTGCTCTTCTTCTGCAGTAAATCATTTCCTGTATGTCCCAGAGTGCTTTTCAACATCCAAGTGTTTCACATTTTATAAGTTAAGTCTGCATATTTTATTATGACTAATAGATTTTACATTCACTTTGGGATGCAACGTTTACACCAGTGTTGTATAGAGAGTGAGTTTATTTACTTTTTTATTTCATATTTCTGTTGGTTTTAGTGGTAGGTTCACTTGTTTATCAAAGGTAATAAGTAATTCATTCAGGTCGCCCATGTTTCTAGTATTTTTCCCTGTTAAAAGTTTTTTTGGGGGGAGTCAGGGTTAATTCTGTTCTGATGTGTTTCATTTTCTTTTCTTAAAAAAACAAAAAGAACCAGTAAGAGTAGTCGTAGTGTTTATTGTTTGTTCACCTTCCATCGGTGGCCGCAGCTGTTACACACCACAAAGGTCGTCATGGGCTCATCAGCACTGCGGATCTGCACCTGAAACACACAAAACAGCACAGTGAAGCTTTTACGTTAAAACTGTGTCCAAACAGTTCTCTAAAGCCCTTTTTAGACAGGAGTTGTGCAAATTTGCAGGAAAGCCCAATCAGTCTTTTTTCAGCATTGGCAGTATAAAAACAAAATCGGGGAGTGCAGCAAAATGCCGCCTACCTACTTTTGTTTATACAGAATGTGCCTTTTTCGGGGCAATGGGGGGCGTGAGCAAGTAACAAAACGTGTAGCTCAGCGTGTGACGTAAACAGTGACGTGGGAGGGAAGCCGCGGCTGGTCAGTCCTTCGGCGATTCTCTCGTAAGTCGGCCCGTTCTTCACCGTCCCCGTCATCTGACGGTTAATGGCCTCTTCGTTTGCGAGGACAAGGAGGGCGCGCAATTCCTTGTCTCCCCAGTTGCTCATCTTTACAGTGTCTGTCAGGTTTGTGTTTCCCTCTTGCTACTAGCTGCTCGCTAATTCCTGCTATCAGCTGTTTCCTGTTTATCCACCGCCAGTGGCTCGCACGTGCGGCGTCATCAACAGCTCCTCCCACAAGTCATCAACAGCCCCTCCCGTTGCGGAAGGCCGCCTCGTTCTGTTTAAACTAAAAGGGTTCCGCCAATAAGTCTACCCTACGAGGCGGAAAACTGGGCACCTCGGATCAACTCGCCAATCTGGCTCTGTGTGTCTAAACGCTCGCAGCTGGCCGACAAAACGGCCCAACATTAGCTGAAAATCTGGCAGTGTAAAAGTGGCTTCAGTGTGTGTGATGGTACCTGTGTCGGTGTGTGTGTGTGTGTGTGTGTGTGTGTGTGTGATGGTACCTGTGTGTACGAGCAGCTCTTTCCGTGACACTTGTTGCAGATGAACATGTCCGTCTCAGTTCCCCCGACCTTCGACAGCTGATGTTCTCTGATGGACTCTTTAGTCAGAGCCTCTCTCATCTGCTTCAGCTCTGCACTCGCCATCTCCTGCACACACACGTTTGTATTGTAAAAACCTTCCCTGACGCCTCGCCCTAAACTTCCTTTAATCCTACTTTCAACATAACCAAGCCTTAACATTAAACAGCGCCTTGAGGAGCAGAGGATGAGACTAAATGTTGGCACTGACCTCAGAGGTCATGGAAGCGATGCGCTGAGCCGAGATGTTTCCACAGAGGACGTTGCGCCGCAGGTCAGGATTCTTCTGGTCCTTGAGGTTGGAGATTCGGCTTCGTAGACGAGATTTATATTTTATATCCGTCGACTTAAACTCCTGGAAGATCTGTGGGCACGATGAGCAGTCAAGGACTAAAACACTGGGATGGTTACATACAGTATGTATCCAACACATATTAATAACATGAAATGGAGACAATTTAAACTGTGTCCAAGTGTACAGTGCTTTGAAGATGTAGTTTGTAATGCATTGCACAGAGAGGTGTTTCTGTTATTCAGCCTGCTCTCACTGATGTGAATGTGGTGGACAAACAGCTGAGCAGGCAGAGTCACACTGTGAACACACTGCAGCTCAAGTGTTTATGTACCAGAGTGAAACACACCCCGTCAGTACACTCAGATTCAGAGCTCTCATTCAGGTGTCAAATCCAGCTCTGTTGGTTCATGTGTAGTTAGAAGTTGTTGACACAAAAGGATATCCTCTTCAATTTGTGCTGCAAGGTGCTCGCAGTCCACTGCCATCGTCTTGTGGTCGTCTGGAAGAAACACACACACAAAAAAGTTATACAAAACTACAAAGCAACATGAACAGTATTGTGAAAAAAAGGTCCTTTTTTGATGATACTCTAAACCAGTGGTTCTCAAATGATGTGAGTTATGAATGATTTTTTTTTTTTTAAATCAGTATGTTGTAAACTTCAATAGAAGAGGCAAACTCTACCTAACAAAAAATTTTTTTAATTTAATTTAAAACCTTCAAAGGGACTTCATGATGGCGTTATTGGTGCTTTGATGTAATTTTAAAAAAATTAAAATGAATTCTTGAATCATTGTGTTAATAAATATTTCATTAATGACAGCTGGTTGTCAATTGTTATTTGATATTTGTAAATAAAAACATTTATGTCGTGATAAGACTGATAACACACTCAAGGAACACTTACTATGTTTTGTTTCCAGAGCTTTTTAACATCATCACATGGCCCTCTTCAGCAAACGTACACTCTTTAACAGACCATTCATTGTCATGTGAACACAGCTCTATATTTAGGTCACATGACGACACCTGAGTGAGCTCTATCTGCTGAAGAAGACCACAAAATACAGTCGAAAGCTCTGCACACAAAAGCTAGTAAGTGCACAGCTACTAAAAGGATGTTGAGGTGTGATTGTTTTTTTTTTTATTTCTACCCTGTAAGATTTTCATGAATATTTTTAATATGATTTTTTGATGTTATAAGACGCACAGTAGATGACTCTGTGGCAGACACATCTGGATGATGAATCAATGTTGGTGATAAACGTCTCACCATCAGTCTGCAGCGCCGCCACCAGCAGCTCTCGACACTTGTTCCGCACACTGTCGGTGGTGACGGGGGCGGGGGGGAAAGAGGTGATCCGAGGAGGAAGGGTTGTAGTAGTGGGGGAGGTGGGTGTGGTTGGGGTGGTAGGGGTGGTGGGGGTGGTGGGAGGCTCCCCAGACTTCTTACTGCTGAGTCAAGAGAAGACAAGACGATACAAAGTGTAGCTGGGTGTGGAGTGAACGAAACACCACGTTTCCACTTTAAATCCTCTTCTGTCAATAAACATGCCATGAAACAGTGACAGTGACATCATTATCATCATCCAACAGGTGGTGCAGGTGTAACCAAAAGTGACGTCATCACTGTGCGACAGACCTTTTCTCGCTGCTGCCGGAGTCCTTGGAGGTGGACGATGACCTCACAGGAGAGCCTTCCTTCTTCTTCTCCTCAGACTTCCCCTCTGAACCATCTGCAGGACGAGACACAAAATACATTGACGATAAGAAGCTGTAAGGACACACACGCAGCAGACGGTGAGGTCACGATTTTTTATGTTTGATATCAGTGTCCAGTAACCATCATGACTCTAATGTGTTTACACCAAAGACGATATCAATTTTCGCGTTGCGTTACTCGTGTGAGTTTGAACGCTAGAATATTTTGTGTTGACTCGTTTCATACGCGTGAAATCGCTGAATCTATGCATGAACTTCTCCCGGTATGTCCTCAGCCTCATATGTCCAGGGTTCCTACACATTTGGAATTTCAAAATTCCATACTTTTCCATACCCTAACTTCTCTACGTTTTTTTTTTTTTTCAGAGAATATGCAACATCTGAGTAAATATATCAGTGTATCATATTTCACATCATATTTAATTATTCTTAATAGGCGATTGAAGCCAAGTACCATAATGGCATGCAAATAAAAACTCTGAGGCAAAAAGGTTGGGACTCTGGGTGCAAGCGATAACGAGACGTCTGTGTTTTTTCCTTCATGTGGCTCAGAATCGCCTTCTCCCCCACGTTGGCGATGTCAAACGATTTCACACAAAGCTTGCATCTAGCTCTGTGTGTGAATTGGGAATCCTTGGCCAACCAGTATTTATATACGGTATCGTCAAGCCATCCATCCAAAAACTTGCATCTACCCATTGTGACCCACGTGAAACTCGTCTTCTTGTCGAAGGTGCAGTGTTGGAGTGAAACTTGATACCTGGGGGGCTGGAGGAGGGTCATGGGGCAGCGGACTGGACATACCACTTGTCAATCAGGTAAAAGGGGCGGTATGTTTTCTGAGACGTTTGCTCTCACACAAACTGTGCTTGGCCCGGCATAAAACACCATCCGGATTGATTAAATTATTTTTGGAAATACCTAATTTTCTATTTTAGAAAACAGTATTTTAGAACGGTGGTAACAGTCTGGAAACATAAATATTTTTCCATACTTTATTTTTCATTTTCCATGCTTTTTAATACCTGGAAATTGATCAAATTTATTTCCATACTTTTCCATACTTGCGTAGGAACCCTGTATGTCACCAGAGGATCTTAATGCTGATTGGCTATCGCAGCATGAGTCAGATTTTTCAACTCTCGCTAACAAATATATGACTTGAAATCACGCTAGCCACAGTGCTAACTGTTTTGCACTTGTGCCCGGTGTGAACACGACATAACGGGTCGTCACAAAGACAGAGGTAGAGGAGCACACATCACACACCCTCACTCACCCAGCAGTTTCTTCCAGGACTTGATGAGAGCTTTTGCCAAAGTCTGAACTTCTTCCTCTGAACTGTGTTTCCTCACCGCGTTCACCGACATCCCGACTCTGGTCGACTACACACACAGAACAACAGAGACAAGTAGAGAGAAGAAAAAGTAAGTACACAAGTACTCCGATATATTCTGGGATAATCAGACCAGATAAAATACAATATTTAAACTTGACCTGAAATTAAAATGTTTTTCCCCCTACTAAATCAATGAATAGAACCTTGGTGTGATTCTCTGTAGACTATACAGAGCAGTTACGTTCTTCAGTTTGTCACCATGGACATTGACAGTGCATGTCTAGGTAACACCAGCTCCCACCATGTCTCATATTTTGTCAGTTGTGTCTGACGTTAGGTGCACTTGGCGGTGGATCTATTACCTGCAGGGTTTCCAGAGACATCTTGATGTTCTTCAGTTCCCTCAGCAGGTCCAGAGCTCCGTCCTGTCGACACAACAATGAACAGAAACCCAGTAAACACCTCAGAGAGTGAGCTGTCTGTTAAACAGGAACAACAAAGTGCCTGTCTCTGTCAAATCTGTGTCCGTTTAATGAACACAAAGTGACTGATTTGTTTCAGCGGACATCATTCATTTAACCAATAAAGCCAAGGTGGCCTTTTGTACTGAATGTGAAGATTCATGGTTTCTTCCCAAGTGTCCCACCCACAGCTGAGCAGCTGTCACCCACAGACAACTCTTCAATGTAGACTAAAGGTTACACAGAGACTGATGGACCCATGAGATTGAATTCAGCTTTCTGTGGGTGGAGCTGTTGCTCATTGTTGTTTGGGAGACTTAAATTTACTGACTTTCATTTGTCACTAAATAAGGACAAGGCGTATCCATACAGGACACAAGAAAGTCCATATTTGGGCAAATTAAACTGATGCAACAGCAGCTGGTGCACAGCAAAGCAGGCTGGAGAAAAGGGGGACACATACAGACGATGCCGTACATCGTTAAAACAGGAAAGAGTGCAAGATTCAGACAGAAGAAAACAACAGGTAAAGACAGAGGACGGGACAGTGAGTTATTCTTTCCCAAATGAGCCTCTTCTGCAGGGAAGAAAAGCTGGACGTGCTCTCACACTGCCACATGAGCAACACAGAGACAAGAAGACACACACAGATAAAAAGACCAAAAGATGGATGAAGACAAACAGCAGAAAGTATGTCGGGCCTTAAAGAGGAGGAGGCCAGGTGAATGAGAGGCAAAGGACACGAGGGAGGAGGAGAAATAACAGCAGTAGAGGAGTGGAGGCTGTTGAGGAACGATACACGAGTGACAAACACTGTTGTATTATTCATGGATCTATTTCCAAATCCCACTGTGACATTTAAAACAAAAATCCCACTGACATTTAAAACATCCCTGTGCAAACTGTGAGACCTGTCAGACCTTAAGTCCCGAGAGAATGTTTTTACTCCATGAAGGTAACAGACGAAAAGGCTCATTCCCACTGCT
This sequence comes from Epinephelus moara, assembly GCF_006386435.1. Classification (NCBI taxonomy): domain Eukaryota; kingdom Metazoa; phylum Chordata; class Actinopteri; order Perciformes; family Serranidae; genus Epinephelus; species Epinephelus moara. The sequence continues at coordinate 42,335,152 of NC_065521.1, read as the reverse complement.
GCAGTGATCTTTAAAGGGATGTAGACCATTAATCAACTGTTTGTGTATCAACACCCACCAAGCAGTTCAGTTCAGTTCGGTATGCACTGTGAAACTGTGAAAAGTTGTGGATGGCACCAATGGAACCGTTCCTAACCGTCCCCATGTTTGGTCCCCCCTCTGTTGGGGTACCTAGCACACAGATCTGGTACTAAAAGGTGGAGCTGTGAACACTGCAGTCTGATTGGTCAGTAGAGGACGGTCACAGGGTTGGAGCACAGATTGCACAAGTGGTGTGTATGACAACACCTGTATCAACATTTGCAGCTGGCGCACATGAAAAAAGACAAGAGAAAGTCTGCCTCGCAAAGGGAAACAACACGAGACAACACCAACTTGGTGAAACATTTGAGCAACCAAACCGTGACGTCCGTACCGAGGTACTTTTGAACCACGATTTTTTGGTACCGTTACACCCCTACTATTTATTGTTCTAAAGGTTTGTAGCCAAAAGGACTTTTCCCTAGGAAAAGTACTGAAAAGTATTGAAATTCATATTGGTATGGGTACCGAAACAAAGATTGTGGTATCGTGACAACACTAAAAGGATGTTTTGCTGCCTCTCACAGCAGCTGGAGTCTGAGAAAAAATAACTTCATTCACTGGGCCGACTGCCGGCAACTTTTAAGGTGGAACGTTAACTTGTAATGTTACTCAATGCATAAGTTGATGACGTGAATCCATCAGCACACCTTAAATTTCACTGTGACACCGCCTTCGTTAAAGAACACTGTTTGCCATGGAAACGGTAAACAGATCTAGGGTCTAGGTACCATGTCTGAAGGGTTACTTTTGGTTCCAAAGGTACTGGACTGAAAGTGTTTGGTGGAAATGGGGCTATAAATAAAAATGGCATCAGTGTGCAGGGCAGCCTATACACCAGCGCATCATGTTTGCTCCACCAAAGAAGCACCCTAAATACCATTTTATCATGTTTTAAATACCCAGAGGGCCAGTTTGCAGAATTTATTTTGAACAAGGTGATTCACCCCCAAGAATTATCACCAACTCTGCAGCTCGGTGTCATGTTTAGCCTCCTGTAGTCCCTTGTTTTGGTCCTCTTGCTGAACACAGACTGTATAGCTGAGTGTCCATGTTTGTCCACAACCTTCCATTAAAACCACAGCCAGCCATTTCAAGAAAATGTGCTCCCCTCCCAGCACCACAGGATAATTGACCTATGGCTAAGCCCCGCCCTCAAATGCAATAAGCCAATCACAGTGCGTATAGCCATTCCCATACACTCGGACATTCTCTGCCTTGACGTCCATTGAAATGCATTACAGAAAGTCACTTTTGTTCGGTTTTATGAGCTTTTTCTGAGATTTGAAGTTTAAAAATGGTCAAACGGTGTGCATGGGGTACATGCAACTCTGACACAAGGTATCCTGAGAGGCTGGGCGACCAGGTGTATTTTTTACACTTTAAACCACATCTCAACCGAGAAAAGTGTCTCCTTTGGATAAAGTTGTGTGGTAACGTTAGACCACAACATCAACTCAACGTGAATAAGATTAACAATGATGTCTACATCTGTTCTAAGGTAAGTCAACATTGTGTTTGAGGCAACATATTGTCACTTTGCTGGAAAGAAATATAAAGTTATCTTTAACATCTCTAGCTAACGTTAGCTAAAGTTAGCCTAACGTTAGCTCCTAGCTGCGTTGTTCATCATGTCACCTTGTTTGCTGGGAGTTCATTAGCCTATTTTGTTCTAGTTTTGTACTTTGGTGATCGTACATCATTGTTAGCTGTTGTCCAAAGGGCTCTAGTTAAGCTAACGTTAACTTCTGGAGCTTAGCTTCATTAACTTATCTGTAATGGCAGAGATAACAAAGGTTGGCAAACGTTATGCTGAATGATTCAGTGTAAATACTGTAGCACCAAACTAACGGAGAGACACTCTTGGTAAAGATGGTAAAAAGGCCGTTATCCTTTTCTCATATTCTGAGCCAAAAACCTTAACTTCAGTGGCACTTTAACTTGTTGTCTTTGATGGTGACGGCAACCAGATGCGGTTCACAAGCGTACACTGTGACCTGTAAATTTTGGCTTGTAATTTAAGCTTTTCATCGACCTTCTCAACAATAAAATGATGAATATATCCCTCCAATGCGTAGTTTAGGCCCTTTTGGTTACTTCTCAATGACATCTGATCGTTATGTCCCCAAAAATCATCAATTGCCTCCTGTGAAATGTCGTGTACTGTGACACCTGCCATAGCGCCGGTCACTGAATGTTGATAGTTTGTCAGAGTGAATGGAGGGGGGCGTGGCTTAGCCATAGGTCAATTCCTTCAGGAGTTGGTGGAGACTAGCGGTGGGACTCACCAGAGGATCCACTATACGATATTATCATGATACTTAAGTTACAATATAATATTATTGCTATTTTAAATATATTGTGATATGCTGAGTATTGCAATAAAACATACTGTGAGTTATAATACATCTTAAGAACAAAATGAACTGCTTGGCAACCAGACCAGGCGTTTGTTTGTCAAAATGTGTAGCCACACTGGGCTGGTAAAGGGACTAGGCTTTACAGTATGTGTAGAGTGTTTTCCAGTTTCACACATCTGTCCACTGGGTAAACTTTTGAAATGAAAAAGAAATTAATCTTCTTTATTTTTCAATGAGAGAGATGGAGAAAGGATGGGAAAGAATACATTTAGCAGATAAAGAAACTTTTCGGTGAAAGAAAATAAAAATTATTAGTCAAAGCAGACTTTTGATATTTCGTCAAGCATGTCTGAAGAGGATATTTAAAATAGTTAGACTTTTAAATGCCAGTTATTAATTAATTAAATAAATTCAACATAGGTAAAGTTGAAATTCATCAGGATGTGAACAAAATTGCCCCAAATTTTCTGGTGTTATTAGATAGATTTTCAAGATAAAACTCTGCATGTTCCTCTTTTATTTATTGATAACTAGATCTTGATTTTGATCCTGATTTTTTTTGCTGAACTTGAAAAATCCAGTTTTTCATATTGTGCACCTGCAACATGGAACAACATGCACAACAATATAAAGCTTTCCTCATTTCAATCCACAGAGATATTCATATTTTTAACTGAATCATATTTTGCTTCTACATGTTCCTGTTTTATCTGATTTGAGTGTTCTACATTTTAACAGTTTTTATTTACCAGTGATGCTTTTATTTATTTATTCTTTTGACATGATTAATTGTAATTTTATTGCTTTTACTTCTGGTTGCCACTTTTATGTACGTTTCTCTTTGTTTTTTTTCTGTGTCTAAGTGCTTTTATATTATATTGTTTTACTTGGCCACACTGTAAATGAGTCTCTATCTCAATGTTTAATCAAAAGAACGGTTGAATGAATGAATGAATGAATGAATGAATCATGTAGAAGTATCCTGTGCTCAGCTGATCAGATTGCTGGTATGAGAAATGTGAAAACTACATTTAGAAATGAAAAGAAAAGAGAGATATTTTTCTGTCTTACTATCTGACTGTGCCTCAGCTCTGCACTGCAGCACAGGCTCTATGTGACTTTAATATGATGTGAATGTGTAGTTAATAATCTGCAGTGAGCTGACAGATAATTGATTCAAGGTGCGGCTCATTTAATTGGCAGCTTTTGGACCAATAGCTGAGGTGATGTGCTGCCAAACTTTTCCCCCAAATCATCAAATCCAGAAGCAGCAGCTTTTTACACACTGAGACAATCAGCAGAAACATCCTCCACACACACCAGTCACACTTTACACACACTGAGTTTCCAGAACTTTCCCTCTCTCAGCGGTTAAAGGTAGAGCTCATCACCTGATCCTGTTTTCTGCGGATGCAGCAACTCACCGTGTTCTTCTTGTGCACCATTTTATCCAGCTTTTTGGCGATGCGCTCCACTTCCTGGTTTTTAGCCATGATGAGAGCGACTTGTCTCCGTCACTTGTCCTCCTGTCCCGCGGTGAAAACCTCCATGGATGGAGGACAAACTCTCCCCGTGTCTCTGTGTCCTTGTCTTTCCGCAGTGTGTCTGTCTCCTTCTCTCCCAGCTGCTGCCTCCCTCTCGCCTGTTGTTGTGTGTCACAGGGGCATGATGGGAGTTGTAGTCTTCTCTTTACAAAGTGCAGCCTGGGATGAAATGGAGCAGACTTTTAAAGGAGACTCAACAGTCCTGCAGCCGGAGTCAGCACTTCATTATCATTATAACCGATCTTGGAAATATTATATATTATTGGACGGAATTAATGATGGTTGTTGCGTCATGATCCTGCAGGACTGAAGAGTTTTTGATGTGATTTTCTTATTTAACTAATTCATGCAGTGTATTTGTCACATCAGCAGCTCACTGCGCAGAAGATTACAGGAAACCATCTGGAAAGCTCGCGCTGCTCACAGTAATTACAACAAAAGCTATCGCGAGTCACAGGGAGGGTCCGGGGGGAGAGTCACGTGACAGACACAAAACCCCATGACATACTGTACCTCTCCCAGCAGGTGGCAGGAGGCAGGTGGCAGGATGTAGGAGGCAGGTGGCAGGAGGCAGGAGGTGAGGACTCTGCAGCTGCAGCAGCCTCAGCATCACTTCTCCCTGCTGCTGTATCTGAAGGGAACCTATGGAAAGCCCTTTGAGCATTAAATTGAAATCCTTGATATCAAACGAAAGTGTCCTCTATGGAAATACAGCAACTAGTACTAGTGGACTGCATGCGCATGAAACGGGCGGGACAATGATGAAATTCTGAGTCCTGATTGGTTGGTTTTCTTTATTTTGAACCAGGGAGTTCAACCAATTGGAAGCCTCAGGTTATGCCTCATCATTAGCATTTGTGCAACTATGACTAGTGGGCATTTTGGCTCTTACTAGTAGTACTAGTAAAAATCTTGACTTTTACTTGTAGTACTAGTAAGGTCAAAAACAGCCCGCTAGTGTAACTAGTAGACATTGCGGCGCTGCTAGTGGTACTAGTGAACATTTTGGCTCTTACTGGTACTACTAGTAAGCGTTTTTGTTTTTTTTCTATTTCAGCGCACTAGTTTAACTAGTAAGACTTTGAGCTTTACTAGTTGGGTCCAGTCATCGACTAGTGCACAGAAAAGCGAACTAGTTGGGACTTTGGCGCTACTAGTGTGGCGCTCAGCTCAACTAGTACTGCTTTTGTCCCAACTAGTCAGCCAAAAGTGTCACTAGTTGCTGAAAACTAGTACGAGGTTTTGTTCAACTAGTAGGGCAAAATGTCCAACTAGTTTACTGAGCCAATATCCAATGGAAAGCTTGCCATAATGAGCAAAGAATGGGATGCCTCGCATAAGCAACATCTTGCACAACAATTCGGAGTCGTCATAATTACGTTTGTGATATCTTTAACTTTCATTCTGCCTAATTGAAACTGAATTACAGTTTGCTACTACTACTACTACTACTACTACTACTACTTTAGCTACTACTGCTACTGCTACTGTAGTTATACTACTATAAGTATAACTGCTACTACTGCTACTTTAGCTACTACTGCTACTGCTGGTAGTACTGCTACTACTATAAGTATAACTGCTACTACTACTACTTTAGCTACTACTGCTACTGCTAGTAGTACTGCTACTACTATAAGTATAACTGCTGCTACTGCTACTGCCAGTAGTACTGCTACTACTATAAGTATAACTGCTACTAATGCTACTTCTACTTTAGCTACTACTGCTACTGCTAGTAGTACTGCTACTACTATAAGTATAACTGCTACTACTGCTACTGCTACTTTAGCTACTACTGCTACTGCTACTGCTAGTAGTACTGCTACTACTATAAGTATAACTGCTACTACTGCTACTGCTACTACTGCTACTGCTAGTAGTACTGCTACTACTATAAGTATAACTGCTACTGCTACTTCTACTTTAGCTACTACTACTGCTAGTAGTACTGCTACTACTATAAGTATAACTGCTACTACTGCTACTTCTACTTTAGCTACTACTGCTACTACTACAGCTAGTAGTACTGCTACAACTATAAGTATAACTGCTACTGCTGCTACTACAATAACTGCTAACCACAGTTGCCTTTAGGAGTATCAGAGTAAAAGGGGCTATTATTTTTGCATATTGTCATATTAAAAACACTAACTTACCCAGAACACAAAATAGTCCTTCACTTTCACTTGCATTGTAACTACAACTACTACTACTACTACTACAACTACTGCTACAACTGGTACTACAATAACAACAACAACAACAACTGCAATTACGGCTCCTACTATTAATGGTGCTTTTACTACTGGTAGTAGTACTACTACTACCATAATAGTAATGTCTATCTATCTATCTATCTATCTATCTATTCATATATTTACTATTATTTTTACAGTCTATGGCCCCTATCCACTTTAAAGGGACAGTTCACACCAAAATGAAAATAAAAGTGTTAACTCTTATCTGTAGTGCTTTTTATCAGTCTTGCAAGATTGTAAATTATATTTTATAATCAACAAACAGCTGGCTCTATAGCTTGTGACTGTTATGACTTGCAAAATTCAGATGGAGGGCAGGAAGTGATAAATCCATAAACTGCGTTAATGTGAAATAGAGGAACGTGACTACATAAACGGGTTGGATGAACCTGCAGACAGCAGGTATTTTCAGAAAATTGAAACTAATGTGGGATGCAGAGGTGAGGACTCGAATCAGAGTCACTCTAATCACATTTTTGATGACTTCAGACTCAACTTGACAAAAAAAAACAAAAAAAACAACAACTTGCAACTCCATTCAGACTTAAACACCAATGACGTGTGACTTCACTTGAGCCCTTTGACTTAAAAATACTTGATACCTTTACCTTAATCCAAACATTAAAAAGATGTTATTTACAAATTTTGCCACAAATCAGTTTTGCTGTTTCCCTTGTATTTATTGATTGATAACTCCTGCTACAGGATATAAAAACCTCCCCATACACCACGCGCTATCTCTACTTAAGCAGCCAGAGAAGGAGACTAGCGAGGATTATAAAACTACATACCATTTTTTATTTTTTTACATATACTTTCTTGTATATTAAGACATGTTAATTACTTTTCCAAGAATTTTTTTTATTATTATTATTTTTATTTTTTATATTCTAATTCCAGTGTCTGAATATTCTTAAGAATTAATGGTTAACTGTGTACTTACATTATTGTGCTATAAATGGTCAGTAGCATAAAATGGTCTCAAAATGACAATAACATTGTTTATTGCAATTATTCCTGAACATAATGTCAAATAAAAGTAGTTAATGTGACAGGCCTAGTTTTGATGTCATCACTCAAAAACTTTTTTAACTGTTTGATACAATTTTTATGTAGGTAACTTGTATCTGTGTTCTTCTTGTTAACAGTCAATCAGATGTTTTCACATGCAATACATCGATTGAAACACTAGATGTCAATGTTACATCTGGCCCCATGTGCAGGAGTAATTGTAACCCCATATAGGGTATGGGAAGCATTTTATCAAGCATAATTTGACATCTACAACTGTGTACAAATATGTGTCTAAGTGCCTTTCTCATGTCAGCTGATGCACTAAATACATGTTATAACTTGACTTGGGACTTGAGTGCAAAGACTTAAGACTTAGTTGTGACTTGCAAAACAGTGACTTGGTCTGACCTCTGGTTGGATGTGATCTACACACAGTGATGGGAAGTATTTCTATTACTTGTATTTAAAATACGTATTTCAATTACATTTGAGTATTTTGTAATTTGTATTTGATAAGGCCGATTAAAAGCAAATGTAATTTGTAACAAAATACTTTTGAGTGGAGTAATTTTGTATTTAAAATATTCAAAATACTTTCTCCACAAATCAAAAAAAAAATAAATAATAGGCTACACATTCTTATAATATTAGATGTAGCAATATTTTGTACTTTAAAAAAAATATTTATATATCTTTATGTTTTTTTATACTTGGGCCATTCAGTGTGTCCTTCACTGACCAAGTGGTCTGTTTTACTGGACTGTGTATAACATAGGAAATTTTAAGTTGTTGTGGTTGATGCTTGGGATGAGTATGCTACAAATGAATTGCCTCACGTGGGATCAATGAAGTTGCCGGAATCTAAATCTGAATCAGTTACAATGCAGTTACTTGTGGTCTCTCATTGCAGCAAGTACATTTTGAGCATTTTTGGTCAAGGACTTTTTGAGTTATTCACAAAAAAGATTTGAATTGGTTAGTATAGCGCCACCTATGGACGAATCATGGGCATTCTTTCTGGTATAGTTACTTGTGGTCTCTAGTTGCAGTATGCAAATTTTGAGCATTTTTGGTCATGGACTTTTTGAGTTATTCACAAATAGAAACCAGGTGGTAAGACAGGATGAGAAGTGTGACAGTATCACTGAGTGCATGTGCAGTTTTGTTGCATCTCATCTAATTTCTTATTCACTTGAAACGACCAAGTTTGTGGTTAATTTAAGATTTTGTGATTTGCTTTTTAAAGGTTAGGTAACTAACCTTCCACGTGATTTTTCTTCTTTTGTCATACTGTGACTTTATGACTTAGTATTTGTGTTTGGGTTTGGAGAGAGATGTGTTGATGTAGGTTTAGAAGAATGCACGTGTGACTGCTGCTGCCTGCCAGTGAATGTTTTATGAAATTGTGCTGTTGTTGTTTTAAGGTCAGACTCTATTACCGTGCTGGATTTATTGAGGAAGCAAAGAGAGAAATGTTTTATTACTCCTCTAACTTGGGTTTCTGGTAAGTCTTTGCTTATCTCAGCCAATTAACAACCTCAGGAAGGTCACTGTATCTGATTGTGTCATTAATGTTTGAGCAGGTAGACATGGTTGTCTTTTGTTTACTTCTGTTACTTGTTTTTTTACACATATGAATTTATTCAATGTTGAGGAATGTACATTTCAGTGAGGATGACAATTACATCTGTCTATTTGTGTCTTTCATAGAAGCTGTCAGTGTTCTCAGCCATGAGGGGATTTTAAATCATAATTTAACTTTTTTTTTTTTTGTGGATATTTTTTTGGCATTTCAGCCTTTAATTGATAGGACAGCTTAAGCGTGAAGGCGCGAGAGAGAGAGGGAAGGACATGCAGCAAAGGGCCACAGGCTGGAGTCGAACCCGGGCTGCTACGGCAACAGCCTTGTACATGGGGCGCCTGCTCTACCACTTAACCACTGACGCCCCATCATAATTTAACTTCTGATCATCCACATTATAGTCATTTATATGTCACTGCAACTCCTTGAATGACACAGTGAGACTTCCCACACACACACACACACACACACACACACACACACACACACACTATTGAGAATATTAAAATACACTTTTTGAGTGAAGCTACGTTCAACATCCTAGCAGATCATTTATGTTCATGTGCTGTGTTTTCAGTGTTGTTTTTCCACATGATGTTCTCCAAGTAATAATTGTTATCAAACTGATCTCCTGCACATGTTTCTGACAGATATTTCTGGTAATGATTGATCAGCATAAGACACTATTTAAGGCTGGGATGAAGACAGAAACTACAGAGTAGAAGTGTACAGACTGCCACTTTGAGAATGGAGATGACACTGTGTTTTCCACTGTTGCTGCTGATCTGCTCTCTCTCCACGGCTCAGCATCAGACAGAGTCTGACAATGAAATGATTCCACGTGGAAAGCAAGCTGAATCCCAGGGAAGAGAAGCAACAAATGTGTCTGACCGCCAACAAACCTGCACTCAAGACATCCATGCTGTGCTGAGAGAGATGAGCGCCTTGTTGGCTGAACAGAGGGTGGAGATGAGGCACTTACAGAGAGAGAATGAAGGTACAGTAGTATGTCAGGTAGTGAGGGAAGTAAGAGCAATAGGAACCTCTGCTCTGGTGCTTTCTATAATAGCACATCACAGCCATTCATACTGAAAAGGCAGAAATGTTTGCAAAGAACATGTCTTAGCATTGATGAATCCTCTTTTTATTTTTAGCACAGGCAGCTAAGCTGAGAGAGCTGGAGATGCAAAAGACTGAGGTGGACAAGCTGAAGCAGCAGCTCCAAGGTATATGTTTATATTGAGCAGGAACAAACAGTCATAAGTCCTTTTAATGATGCATATCACTCAGTTTTTTCTGGACAGTATGAAGTCATTTATTTGAACAAATTTCAGTGGCTACAGCACAACCTAATGAAACCATGATGATGGAATACTTTTGTCTGCTATGGACTGTTTTCATTGGAGACAATGATTTATTTCACATTGCTACTTTTTGCAGCACAAGCAGCAGAGCTGATGACCGTGAACGCCAGGTCAAATGTCACAGAAAGGCAGGTGGAGGCTCTGATGAGAGATGGAGAAGGTCAGACTCAGAACTAAACTAGCAATTAAGTATTTGAACAGTTTTGTTCTGATGGTACATACATCATTTAAAATCCTACCTAGAATGGTGAATAGCACAATAATGCAGAGAATAATGATGTGTTTTTAATTGATAACAATACTTAATTAAGAAAAAAAGCTCATTATTAACCATCACCTCAGCCACCTTAAAATGAGTATCTCTCTCTCTCTTTATCTCTCTCTCAGTCAAACAGGTGGCTTTCTCAGCCTCTCTGTTGGCTTCAGGTGGAGGACATGTTGGACCATTCAACACACACACTCCTCTGGTCTTCAGATATGTCCTCACTAACATTGGAAATGCCTACAACCCAAACACAGGTATGTGAGCTCAGTTTAAATTGTTAATTTGAATTTTTGGCTCTGCTGACTTCACCCTGCTACAGATGGTTCTCTTGTTACATTCACTGACTCAAACTGTCCCACAGGTTTTTTCATTGCACCAGTGAGAGGAGCCTACCACTTTGAGTTCTACATAGGTGCAGGCGGACATGCTTCACATGGTTCAGGTGCAGTGTTGGTCAAGAACGGAGAACATACTTTTATTGCATATGAGCATCAACCGTCTGGTCATATCAGCTCAGCTAATGGTGCCACGCTGCTTCTAGAGGTCGGAGATGTTGTGTTTTTGCGTCTGTGGGTTAACACAAGAATATATGACGATGGAAATCACCACAGCACCTTCAGTGGTCATCTGCTTTTCACCATGTGAAACAGTCCTTTCTGTAGCTACATGATAGCTGTGCACACACTGCAGCAGTGTATCAGTACATGTTGATGGAAGTGTCATTTGTTTTTCCTCTCTCTGGATTTGAATCAAAATACACAGTGATAGACAGTGAGGGAACTTGTGCCAGAGCTTTTCAACATTAGATTAAGGAGGTGCAGTTACTGATGAGAAAATTGTGTAAATGTTGAAAAGTTGTTTGATTTATGTCACAAGCTCACGAGCAATCCTGTATTTTCACCTGGATCCTGATGAACACCAGAAACTACCTGCTGGCTGGACCAAAGCATCCAACCAAACCCTCTCACTTTACTCTGCGACTGTTTTTACTTTGTTCTGTAGAAACTTGAATGGTCTTGTGCTGTTAATGTGAGAGGGGGAGTTCCCTTTGTTCCTTCAGATGCATAATACACTAGCTGTGTTGTTTTTATCTGTAAATATCTGGACAAAGCTTTGCAGCAGCAATCTTTTGTACATATTAAATGTATTATTTTCATGTCCTCTTGCATTTGAATAAAAGCATAAACAAGTCACTGCAGTACTGTCTGTGAACTTGTCTTTCTTCTGAGGCGGTTACTGCAAACACATGATCGTATGATCTTCAGGAGCAGCTGGTTTTTAGAGAGATCTGGGTTGGAAACTATAGGCAGAGGAGCTCAGAGATGTGCTGGGGCACCAGGCCTACATGGCCTTTTTACAGCTGGACATGAGCTTAAACTCAGTCTCATATTTGCCCTGTGGCCAATGCAGGGACACCAGTGGGTGTGATGCTGTCTCTTTTCTGGGTACCAGTTATAATAAAGGCGGCTGTGGCTCAGATGTTGTTGCTGTTGTTGTTTTAAAGTCAGACTGTATTACCGTGCTGGATTTATTGAGGAAGCAAAGAGAAATGTTTTATTACTCCTCTAACTTGGGTTTCTGGTAAGTCTTTGCTTATCTCAGCCAATTAACAACCTCAGGAACGTCACTGTATCTGATTGTGTCATTAATGTTTGAGCAGGTAGACATGCTTGTCTTTTGTTTACTTCTGTTACTTGTTTTGTTACACATATGAATTTATTCAATGTTACGAATGTACATTTCAGTGAGGATGATGATTACATCTGTCTAGTCGTGTCTTTCATAGAAGCTGTCAGTGTTCTCAGCCATGAGGGGATTTTAAATCATAATTTAACTTTTTTTTTTTTTGTGGATATTTTTTTGGCATTTCAGCCTTTAATTGATAGGACAGCTTAAGCGTGAAGGCGCGAGAGAGAGAGGGAAGGACATGCAGCAAAGGGCCACAGGCTGGAGTCGAACCCGGGCTGCTACGGCAACAGCCTTGTACATGGGGCGCCTGCTCTACCACTTAACCACTGACGCCCCATCATAATTTAACTTCTGATCATCCACATTATAGTCATTTATATGTCACTGCAACTCCTTGAATGACACAGTGAGACTTCCCACACACACACACACACACACACACACACACACACACACACACTATTGAGAATATTAAAATACACTTTTTGAGTGAAGCTACGTTCAACATCCTAGCAGATCATTTATGTTCATGTGCTGTGTTTTCAGTGTTGTTTTTCCACATGATGTTCTCCAAGTAATAATTGTTATCAAACTGATCTCCTGCACATGTTTCTGACAGATATTTCTGGTAATGATTGATCAGCATAAGACACTATTTAAGGCTGGGATGAAGACAGAAACTACAGAGTAGAAGTGTACAGACTGCCACTTTGAGAATGGAGATGACACTGTGTTTTCCACTGTTGCTGCTGATCTGCTCTCTCTCCACGGCTCAGCATCAGACAGAGTCTGACAATGAAATGATTCCACGTGGAAAGCAAGCTGAATCCCAGGGAAGAGAAGCAACAAATGTCTCTGACCGCCAACAAACCTGCACTCAAGACATCCATGCTGTGCTGAGAGAGATCCTGCACTCAAGACATCCATGCTGTGCTGAGAGAGATGAGCGCCTTGTTGGCTGAACAGAGGGTGGCGATGAGGCACTTACAGAGAGAGAATGAAGGTACAGTAGTATGTCAGGTAGTGAGGGAAGTAAGAGCAATAGGAACCTCTGCTTTGTTACAGGAGTTATTGTATTATGTTGTAACACTGAAGTGTTTTGCAGTGGTTCAGTTTAGTTCACTTCTCTTGTGTTAAACAGCTGTACAGAGTACTTTTATGGATCTTCATGTAGTGTTCTCAACATGCACATGTCAGATTAGCATTAGCAACAATTTTTCAGTCTAAAACTTTTCTTCCATGCTTTATAACTCTTTATTTTCTCAAGTACAACAAGAAACCTAGAGAGAACATGTCCCACAAAGCTTCAGATTTACTGTCATGTAATGTCTTGTAAACTTCATACACAAATGGAAGTTATAAAAACAAGACTAGTTTAGCATGTTAGCATACCAACATGTGCTAACACAAAGAATAGCTGGCACTAATTGGAGCATCGGTAGTTTTGGTCATAGACAAAACCACTGGACTAATTATGAGTTACATGAAAAAGGGACAGTTTAGATTTTTTGGAGTGGGGTTGTACGAGGTAATTATCTATAGTCAGTACCTGCAGCTGATGGCGATCATCATGCCCCAAATTTGGAAAAGCAGGCAGGAGTATCTGCACAGAGGCTAAGCAATGTGCTGCTAAAACATATTGAAGCCTACCTAAAAGATCATTATTAGTTTAAATGTACTTTATATTTTGAATACTTTAATTGCTTTGCTTTATACACAACTTGATGGAAGCAGCTATAGACCAGCAGCTCTTGTGTTCTGCAAAGTAAAATGACTGCTGTTGTTGATGGAGTCTGGTGGCGAACAGCTTCAATGTCCTGTTTGAAAGGGCTGTTTGACGGCAAAGTAAAGTGCTTTAAATCATCTAAATATGAATATTTACACTTAAATTGATATTGATTTTTTTAAGGTGGCAAAAATCTAACCAACTGAGGCAGCGTTTGCTCAGTCCCTCTTCATTTAATGTACATGACGCAGGGTTTTTTCACCCAGAAGTTACAGTAAACAAACATTGTAATTCAGATTATTAGTCTGGTATGGCACAATGCATTCTCATAGTTGTAGGTTCTCAACCTCTTGAGTGAAAGTGAATGCCACAACCCCTTTACTCTGTTTTCTCTGGTCATATAGCACCATCTTTTATTTTTACTGTGTGGACAGCTGGGTTTTATGAAAAACCATCTTTCCAACAGTGAAATACTTTTTCAGTAGTAATATTGGCTTGTTGATGGCAGTCCATGAAACATCAGTTAAGTAGCAAAGTCATTACAATTCATTTTGTGAGGAACATGAATGTCTTTAATGGTAATCTATCCAATAGCTGTAAATTAAAATAACGAAATATGTCCTGTTGGTGGCAGTGGAGTCATAAAGATGTATCCCCTGGGGACCACATGTGTGTATAGACTGAAAAACGGGCATTTCCATCCCTAGAAAAAAGTAACTCAGAATTTTACTGAAGCTTTTCTGTTGTTTGTTGAATCAAAGTGTGTTTCCTATTGGAGCAACTACACGGAAATTAATGTTGCAGTAAACTATAAGTTAACACACACAGGCATTTGCTCATTTATTGAAGCACAAACAGCTAAGCTGAAAGAACTGGAGCTACAGAAGACTGAGGTGGAGAGGCTGAAGATGGAGGATGAGAGGCAGAAGACTGAGCTGGAGAGGCTGAAGCAGGAGCTTCAAGGTATTTTGTGGAGAACATCATGGCTTAAAGTAACTTATGATAGTGTATCATAAGCCCCCAAAAACTTACAAGACATTTCCCACAACATACTGGTCAGGAAAACTAAGATATGCATCCAAATGATATTCTAAATGTTTTTTTCTAACATAAAACCTAAATGTTCAACAGCCAGAGCAAACCTTGATAAAGACAGTGATGATGATTTTGTGATGTTTTCATCAGACACAACTTTGTCATGATGGCACTTTTTTGCAGCACAAGCAGCAGAGCTGATCACCGTGAAAGCCAGGTCAAATGTCACAGAACACCAGGTGGAGGCTCTGATGACAGATGGAGAAGGTCAGACTCAGAACTAAACTATAATTGAATTTAGTATTTGAAAATGTTTAGTCTAAACAATATGTGCATAGTAAAACTAAAAACCAGTAAGTTTAGAACAAAGACATTGCTCTCTCTTTATCTCTCTCTCAGTCAAACAGGTGGCTTTCTCAGCCTCTCTGTTGGCTTCAGGTGGAGGAGATGTTGGACCATTCAACGCACACACTCCTCTGGTCTTCAGATATGTCCTCACTAACATTGGAAATGCCTACAACCCAAACACAGGTATGTGAGCTCAGTTTAAATTGTTAATTAGAATTTTTGGCTCTGCTGACTTCACCCTGCTACAGATGGTTCTCTTGTTACATTCACTGACTCAAACTGTCCCACAGGTTTTTTCATTGCACCAGTGAGAGGAGCCTACCACTTTGAGTTCTACATAGGTGCACATGGACATGCTTCACATGGTTCAGGTGCAGTGTTGGTCAAGAACGGAGGACATACTTTTATTGCATATGAGCATCAACCGTCCCATTTTGGGAAATCTTCTAATGGTGCCACGCTGCTTCTAGAGGTCGGAGATGTTGTGTTTTTGCGTCTGTGGGTTAACACAAGAATATATGACGATGGAAATCACCACAGCACCTTCAGTGGTCATCTGCTTTTCACCATGTGAAACAGTCCTTTCTGTAGCTACATGATAGCTGTGCACACACTGCAGCAGTGTATCAGTACATGTTGATAATGATTATGTGAATATTTAATGTTTTGGAGCCACACTTTCAGCAGTTTCAAAGTAAATATTATTACAATCTTAATCTCTCACATTTGAGTAAAGCTGCTAGACGCACTACCCAAACATATAAACTGTGCTTTGTATGCAAAATGATTAATTATTAAACTCAGCAGTTAAATGTGATTGAAAGTGGCTCTGTGGTACTCATTAATAAGATTATGGTGACCATATTATTTAAAACATACTGTACAGTTGCTGTATTTTGATCTCTGCCTGGATCACTATAATGTTCCTGTAATATTTCTTTCTGCCTCTTCATTCAGATATTAAACTGCTGTTGTTCTGGTCCACGCCAAGGTTTCCTGTAGAGAGTAAAATGTTCTTGAATGTAACACTCAGGTTGTGATTATTTTATCTTTAACTGTTCCTCTGTGATCTTTATAGAGTTTAATACTTAATGTAATATTTACAATGGCTATATGGCAAATAAAGAGTACAAGTATTGTGATCTCGTTCAGAGTCGTGTTTCTGGCCACCTGGTACAATATTCACAATGTTTTAGTTGCTGTTTGATCTCTACCAACTCCTGAGGGAAATATCTGACTCTGTAGCTCATAAATGCTTCACTGTGTTCTCCATCTCTGTCTGTCTGTTGTTTTGTGGGGAAGAGGGGACATGACATGGGGTCGCTCACATGTGGCTTGGGGTTGTAAAGGTATGAGGTTTTCACGGTGCGATAACTGTCTCAGAAAATACTGTGTTTTTACGGTATCACAGAATTTATATTATTATCAGTCAGACCTGTAAAGGAATGAAAACAGAGGGCTTATTGTTGGTTGAAGAAACATTTTATAGCTACAACTGAAACCACTTTGTTGATGGAAGCATGTGTAAAAAGTCTCCCCCTAGAAAGTAACTTACAGAAAGGGGAGTTTCAACGTACATTATCTTTTTTTTTCAATATCCTAGATAAGCGAATGTACACGGTATGATGATCATCAACTTTTATATCAAAATGTACCTTGAAACTAATATATCGCTGCCATGGCAACACTAATTGCTTTATGATGTTCAGATGTCTCGCCTTCTTTAGACATTGAAATTGCTGTATGCACAGCAGAGAGTCTCAAATCTCTTGATGTCAAGTCCCAAAGACAGACAAGTCCCTAGTCAATCCCCAAGTCATAATGTGTTCTCAATAAAAGTAATGCCAGTATTTTATGTACAGACATCCATTTTGCTTTTTAAAATTTGCATTTATTTGTTAAAACAAGTTTTTAAAAAAGTTTCTTAGCTGTTAACGTTACGTTAGCAAGGCATGAGCTAGCTAACTCTGTTGATATAACTTACCGTTCTTTTAACACTTTAACTGTTAAAGGAGCTATATGTAAGAAATCTAAAGCAAATAGTCGTAAAATCCTCCTAATATGTCACAGAGACTAAGGAATAATGTTGATATAACATATTGATCTCACCGACAACAATAGTACAGCCAGAATATTCGCATTTAAAAAACATTTTTGCAGTCCGCAAATCATGTTTATGTTTTGAATTTGTGTTTTGGCCTGTTGCGTCTACCAGTCACGCAGTCAGTAGAGTCTCAGCATCAGTTACAGTTACGACTGAGCTACAGCAGCACAGCAAGCAGCAGTGTCCCGGTACATAGCATTAGACTCGCGGCAGTATTTTGAATTTGAGTGCAGTAACCGTTTTGGTCACATTCTTACATAAAGCGCCTTTAAATAAAGTTGAGAGCAACTGCATCTCTGTCTACAATTTTCAAATCTCGCGTTTTAAATTACGCTGTCAAATCAAATCAAATCAAATTTTATTCATATAGCACATTTCATTCAGAGTAATCTCAATGTGCTTTTAGTCTTGACAGTAATACAACCCTAGCCCACCCACCCGCACAGACATACCCAATCACATACCCCCAAAAGAAACAGAGAGAGAGAGATGCTTTCTATCATCTTGAACCAGTCTGGCCATTCTCCTCTGACCTCTGGCATCAACAAGGCATTTTGGCTCACTGGATATTTTCTCTTTTTGGGACCATCCTCTGTAAACCCTAGAGATGGTTGTGCTGAAAATCCCAGTAAATACTCAGACCTGCCCGTCTGGCACCAACAACCAGTTGTCACTTAAATCACCTTTCTTCATCATTCTGATGCTCAGTTTGAACTTCAGCAGCTCGTCTTCACCAGGTCTACATGACTAAATGCATTGAGTTGCTGCCATGTGATTGGCTGATTAGCTATTTGTGTTAACAAGCAGTTGAAGAAGTGTACCTAATAAAGTGACCAGTGAGTTTACATTTTATTCTTAATATTTTAAATACTAGTGTTGATATTTTAGCATAATGCACATTTTCATTTCTATTTTATTGTATTCTTATACTTAATATTTACACACTTCTATTTCATACTCTTATTCTTACTTCTTATAATTCTCTTTTCTTTCCATTGGCGTGATGCAGCAAATCACAATTTCCCCTTCCACACATCTTAGTGGATACAACAACTGTTAATCAGTCTAACCTTTAAGGTTTTAGTCTTATGCATTATTTGTGGGAGATTAAAGGGGTCATACAGTAGAACATTTTCATGTAGAGAATGTTCATCTCAGGTACAAACAGACGTAACACCTATCACAGAAATCTATCACACTGGGCTGTTTGTCTTTGTATTTGCTCCTTTACAACATGCTTCAGCTTGTTAAGATAAAGATCAGTATGTGACTAGTAGTTGCTGGTAACTTCCCACCTCCCAAAACAAACACAATCAAGTGAATCAGGGCAGACGAGCTGCTCGTGAAGAGTGGAAAGTGTTTAAATGCACTTTATTTGAACTTAGCCTGCTCATGAGCATTGTGTCATTTTAACTGTGTTTTTATAGTGAGAAATAACTCATCTCACACTGAACAGGCTTTGTAGAGCACAACAAATATATAACTACAGTTGTATTTGCAGTAATGAAGGACTCAGCCTTATAATGGCATGGAGCTGTTTCTGGGGTCTAACCCAGCATGGACCTTTAAACCCTCATTGATTTATGGCCAAATTTTGAGAAAGTCCCTTGTTTGTAACTGGTGGTCCTCCTCTGACAGCAGCTCAGTCAGCCACAGCCTGCATGTACTTACTGTGTCCTTCCTCTAGATGTCAGTGTTGTTCAGCTGTTTCGTACTTGGTGTCCAGTGTGGGACTGTTACAGCAGCATATAGTGAGTGTGTTTGTGACTGTGTGTGTCTGTAAGAGGCCAAATTCTATAAACACAGTTTTCATTTGGAAACTATTTCACTAATTGGTGTCTTCGAGCTGATGTAACTTCAGTCTCAGTGAGTCACTGAGACAAGTATGTAATGATGAAGCCATCGTGAGATCTGGAGCAGGTTTAGTGACTGAAGGCTTTAATCACTGAATATTTACAGTGGCTCTAATTGTGCAGCGCAGAGATGTTTTTCCTCTGTATTTTATTTTGGATTTTTTCCCCTTGTTCAACTCTAGAATTGTAAAAATTATTAACAATTATCTTTATTTAATGGAGCACTTATCAAATTTAAGTGTTTTACACAGGCAGCAACTTAAAATCAACAAATTATAAAATGTAAGAAAACCTGATTTTAAATTTAAACAAGCATTTCAGTGATGGAAAACAATCAAGAAACAAAGTAAAATTTAAATGAACAAAACTCCATTTGTTGCATGACTCATACTGCACAAGGAGGAAGTATGGACGGCCCAATGCGCGTCTTTCCTCGCCACCATTGCACTTCCTGCCAAAATAACAAGAAAGCCTATACTGTTAGTCATATCACCAAAAAACAATACAAGATTAAGAAATGTATTACTTGTCCTTCCACCTACGTTATTGACCGTCTTTCATGTCCCTGTGATCTGCAATATGTGGGCAAAACCAGCCGGCAAATCAGAACCAGAGTTAACGAACACAGAAGCGCTATCACCTGGAGCGAGAAACTTTCAGGAGCCAGATATCCGGCTACTGCACTCAGTAGCCTTTAGGACTGAATGAAACACTTGCCTTGCTTTTTAAAGACATCTGTATGCACCAGTATGGCAGTCTTGGATAGTCTTTGGCATGTTTTGTATTTTCTCTTTTATAAATCTAATGATCTCATCTAATCAGTGGCAGCAGCTGACTGACTCATCACACCTGGTAGGAATCTCTCTGTGTCTATTTCTGTTCTGTAAAGCACTCATGTCAGTAGCACTGATGAGAGTCAAGGACTGAAACATTTGCTGCTGTTTCTATTTACTTTCTATTATTTCCTTTTTACACTTGGAGCACTTTTCTTTTTGAACTTTTAGCCTGTGAACCTTTTTTGTGGCTGTCCAGCTCAGTTGTATTGGTGTGCAGGTATCTCCTCTGCCATCCCCCCTGCCCGTTCTCACTACCAACTTGTCAAACACAACCATTCTTGGGGTGCTCAGTAGCTCAGTGGTTTTGGCAGCGGCCGTGGGCTTGATTCCAGCCTGCAGCTATTTGCTGCATGTCATCCCCCCTCTCTCTTCCCTCTCCATACTTAATTTGTCCTGTCAAATAAAGGCAAAAAAAAAAAAAGCCGAAATACCACCGTTCTGTCAGAAGTACCCTTTGTGGAGATACGATACGTACCGGCAGGTGGCAGTTTTTAATGCACCGGGCAACAACCCAATTCATCAAATACTGCTGCACTAGTATAAAGTGCGAAAAAGTCCATGGAGGTGGATGGGTCAAACAAACTCAGGACTTTCACCCAGGAGGCCGCTCCTGCCTCCTGGGTGAAACCAAAAGTCTATAGAGTTATTTAGGAGACACATCACTAGGCCTGTCGCGATATGCAATAAGTTGGTTAATCGCACGGTAAATTTAAAGGGAGACGGTAACAAAGAGTGTTTTTTTCTTAATAGAGACAAAGTCTATTTATATATTGTTTTTGGTTGTTTTTTTTTTCAAGTGCAATTTTTGATAGGAGACTGAGAGTCCATTTTATCGTTTCTGGTTGTTTGATTTTTTTCTATTACAGTGCACTTTTTGTTAACAGGGACTGAGAATCTATTTTTTGTATTTGTAAGGTCTTTATTTATTTTGGTATTTTTACGCGTTATTTCGGATATTTAAATTTTCTTTTTTGCATTTCTAAATATTCTTGTTAAATAAATGTTTATTTCTCTTTAAAAGGGTGTACTTTAAAAATGGTCTAAAAACAGCTAAATTACAACAATAATAAAAATGGTCTTAAAAGCACAATATTATCACTTATTGCAATAATTTCTGACGCAATTAATCGCCCAGCAAAATCTGTTATCGTGACAGGCCTACACGTCATGTGACATTATATTACTTATTACTTATTATTAACAACCGTAGGCCTACTTACTTTAAACCAGACTATGATATTGTTTTCTAAACCTAACCACAGACTTTTGTCGCTGGGCTGGGTGTTTTACCCACATTGTAAATTTAATTTTAAAACAAAAAAAAAACCTGTATGCATTTGATGAGCAGAAACTGTAGATTTCCACTGAAAATAGAAGTGTATTTTGAAAAGATACAATGCATGTACAGTAAAGAGTGTAAACTGACACAGTGTCCCTAAACATCTAAAACTAATGCAAGAGGGGCACCTTGTATGTCATATTTTGGTGTGTGTAGGTCCACTGACAAAGGTGCGGTATTTGACGAGTTGGGATGAGAACATGTTGGGTATTCTCTAACTGAGCCTTTTGAGTTTTACTGTGAAATTTGCAACATTAGGTTCACCCACCAGTGTGCTAACAAGGGGACCAAGGGGAAAAAAAGACATATTTCTGCTATGAAACATGATGTAAATTTCTCCTAACTTTTCTTTTTTTCCTCCTGTGAAATACTGATTACTTTCACCTCTTTTATGGCCTCTAAGTTGCTTTAAAAGAAACAGTCTGAGAAGGAGAATTCTCTGTGTGGTGTAAGTGCTTACAGTGCGTGTCCACATTAAAGGGAAGCTTCACCGATGTGGAGTTACAAAGACATCAGACCTCTGCATCCCTCTCCTCATCTCTGCTGCACGCCAGCAGCTCAAGGCTACATCAGCTGTTGGTAGAATAACACGGCCGAGTCTCCAGCCAAACTGTCAGCAGTCACATTGCATTGTGGGTGATGTCAGTGTCATGTTTTGACAAGGAAGAACAATGTGTGGAATACAAATAGATGACATCTCTGGTTCTGCTGCGCTGATTCTGATCCTTTTTTTAAACTGTCCATCTTTAGTCTGACACTCAGTACATTCACATGCACAGTTCAATCGAGCTACAGTTACAGCTCGACTAGACCATCTAATTGGACTACTGTCCTTGTCCCAGTATACAAGCACGGGAGGGGAATTTATTGACCGAAGTATGTCCGACTGCTACAATAAGTGGAGATATGCCCCCTTTCAGCTTGTTGGTACGGAAACTTTTTCCAGCTGACTTATTAGGTTACAGACCAAACAATCGACAAAGAAGTTAGCTACGGTTAGCGAGGGGCTAACTGGTACCATGGTGGACAACTTTGTACTTTTGTGTTGGAGGTTTTACTTTTTGTACAGATGAGATGCATGCTGTCCCTTGTGGTTATGGCGTTATCCAAAGGCAGACAACACCGCTGATGCATTTGATGCTATTTGTCTTCTGGGTCAAAGCCTGGGGTGGAAACTGGGGAGCATGCACAGAGCGCCTGTTTCCTTCCTTACTGACTGTTTCAAAGCAATACTAAAGGTGGATTTATTCTTGTGCATCAGCTCTATGCAGAGCCTACGCTGTAGCCTACACACTTGATCTACACCGTTGAGAGCATTTATACTTGTGCAGTGGTGTCTCTGTAGCCCCTTTTACACTGCCAGATTTTCCACAAATGTTGGGCCATTTTGCCGGCAAGCTGCGAGCGTTTAGACACACAGAGCCAGATTGGCGAGTTGATCCGAGGTGCCCAATTGCTGATAGCAGAAATTAGCGAGCAGCTAGTAGCAAGAGGGAAACACAAACCTGACAGACACTGTAAAGATGAGCAACTGGGGAGACAAGGAATTGTGCGCCCTCCTTGTCCTCGCAAACGAAGAGGCCATTAACCGTCAGATGACGGGGACGGTGAAGAACGGGCCGATTTACGAGAGAATTGCCGAAGGACTGACCA